>NW_023996733.1:0-34474 GCF_015586225.1 Lucilia sericata
AATTTACTCTGTGCCAAAATTGTAATGATATGCAAAGTTTATAAATTTTATGAACTTAAGATTTTTGAATAAGTAATATATCAGAAAAAGTGCGTTTCTTGTGGATTAAAATGAGGTATACGCAACATTCTTAGCTTGAAAACTGACAAAGTTATTTGCGTGAATAGGAAAAAGAAAAATATATTTATTTCGAAATGTACTCTGTGCCAAAATTGTAATGATATGCAAATTTGACAAATTTTATGAACTTAAGATTATTTTATAATTAATATATCAAAAAAAAGTGCGTTCCTTATGGATTAAAATGAGGTACACGAAACTGTCGTAGCTTGAAAACTGACAAAGTTATTTGCGTGAATAGGGAAAAATACATTGTGCCAAGAAATGCACTCTGTACCAAAATTGTAACGATATGCAAATTTGATAAATTTTATGAACTTAAGTTTTTTGAATAAGTGATATATCAAAAGAAAGTGCGTTTCTTATGGATTAAAATGAGGTATACGAAACTTTTGTGGCTTGAAAACTGACAAAGTTATTTGGCGTGAATAGGAAAAACACATTGTGCCAAGAAATGCACTCTGTACCAAAATTGTAATATATGCATATTTGATAAATTTTATGAACTTAAGATTTTGAATAAGTGATATATTCAAAGAAAGTGCGTTTCTTATGATTTAAAACGAGGTATACGAAACTGTCGTAGCTTGAAAACTGACAAAGTTATTTGTGTGAATAGGGAAAATACAATATATTAAGAAATGCACTCTGTACCAAAATTGTAATGATATGCAAATTTGATAAATTTTATGAACTAAAGATTTTGTATAAGTAATCTATCAAAAGAAATTGCGTTTCTTATGGATTAAAATGAGGTATACGAAGCTATCGTAGCTCGAAACTGACAAAGTTATTTGCGTGAATAGGGGAAAATACAATATACTAAGAATGCACTCTGTACCAAAATCGTAATGATATGCAAATTTGACAAATTTTATGAACTTAAGATTTTTGTATAAATGATATATCAAAAGAAAGTGCGTTTCTTATTATTAAAAATGAGGTATACGAAACTTGTTGTAGCTTGAAAACTGACAAAGTTATTTGCGTGAATAGGGAAAACACATTGTGCCAAGAAATGGACTCTGTACCAAAATTGTAAAGATATGCAAATTTGATAAATTTTGTGAACTTAAGATTTTGAATAAGTGATATCTTCAAAGAAAGTGCGTTTCATATAGATTAAAATGAGGTATACGAAACTGTCGTAGCTTGAAAACTGACAAAGTTATTTGCGTGAATAGGGAAAATACATTGTGGCAAGAATGCACTCTGTACCAAAATTGTAATGATATGCAAATTTGATAATTTTATGACTTAAGATTCTTGTATAAATAATATATCAAAGGTAAGTGCGTTTTTATGGATTAAAATGAGGTATACGAAACTGTCGTAGCTTGAAAACTGTCAAAGTTATTTGCGTGAATAGGGAAAATATATTCTGGCAAGAAATGCACTTTGTACCAAAATTCTAATGATATGCAATTTGATAAATTTTATGAACTTAAGATTTTTGAATAACTGATATATCAAAAGAAAGTGCGTTTCTTATGGATTAAAATGAGGTATACAAACTTTTGTAGCTTGAAAACTGACAAAGTTATTTGCGTGAATAGGGAAAACACATTGTGGCAAGAATGCACTCTGTACCAAAATTGTAATGATATGCCAAAGTTTATAAATTTTACCAACTTAAGATTTTTGAATAAGTGATATATCAGAAGAAAGTGCGTTTCTTATGGATTAAAATGAGGTATACAAAACTGTCGTAGCTTGAAAACTGACAAAGTTATTTGTGTGAATAGGGAAAATACAATATACTAAGAAATGCACTCTGTACCAAAATTGTAATGATATGCAAATTTGACAAATTTTATGAAGTTAAGATTTTTGTATAAATGATATATCAAAAGAAAGTGCGTTTCTTATTATTTAAAAAAATTGTAATGAGATTCAAATTTGATAATTTTATGAACTAAAGATTTTTGTATAATAATCTATCAAAAGAAATTGCGTTTCTTGTGGATTAAGATGAGGTATACGAAGCTATCGTAGCTCGAAAACTGACAAAGTTATTTGCGTGAATAGGGAAAATACAATATACTAAGAAATGCACTCTGTACCAAAATTGTAATGATATGCAAATTTGACAAATTTTATGAAGTTAAGATTTTGTATAAATGATATATCAAAAGAAAGTGCGTTTCTTATTATTTAAAATGAGGTATACAAAACTTTTGTAGCTTGAAAACTGACAAAGTTATTTGCGTGAATAGGGAAAAAAATATACTAAGAAATGTACTCTGTGCCAAAATTGTAATGATATGCAAAGTTTATAAATTTTATGAACTTAAGATTTTTGAATAAGAGTTATATCAAAAGAAAGTGCGTTTCTTATGGATTAAAATGAGGTACACAAAACTGTCGTAGCTTAAAAACTGACAAAGTTTGACAAATTTTATGAACTTAAGATTTTTGTATAAATGATATATCAAAAGAAAGTGCGTTTCTTATTATTTAAAATGAGGTATACGAAACTTTTGTAGCTTGAAAACTGACAAAGTTATTTGCGTGAATAGGGAAAACACATTGTGCCAAGAAATGGACTCTGTACCAAAATTGTAAAGATATGCAAATTTGATAAATTTTATGAACTTAAGATTTTTGAATAAGTGATATATTCAAAGAAAGTGCGTTTCATATAGATTAAAATGAGGTATACGAAACTGTCGTAGCTTGAAAACTGACAAAGTTATTTGTGTGAATAGGGAAAATACAATATACTAAGAAATGCACTCTGTACCAAAATTGTAATGATATGCAAATTTTATAATTTTATGAACTTAAGACTTTTGAATAAGTGATACATCAAAAGATGTATCACTTTGATACATCAGAAGAAAGTGCGTTTCTTATGGATTAAAATGAGGTATACAAAACTGTCGTAGCTTGAAAACTGACAAAGTTATTTGCGTGAATAGGGAAAATACATTGTGGCAATAAATGCACTCTGTACCAAAATTGTAATGATATGCAAATTTGATAAATTTTATGGACTTAAGATTCTTGTATAAATAATATATCAAAAGGTAAGTGCGTTTTTTATGGATTAAAATGAGGTATACGAAACTGTCGTAGCTTCGAAAACTGTCAAAGTTATTTGCGTGAATAGGGAAAATATATTCTGGCAAGAAATGCACTTTGTACCAAAATTCTAATGATATGCAAATTTGATAAATTTTATGAACTTAAGATTTTTGAATAAGTGATATATCAAAAGAAAGTGCGTTTCTTATGGATTAAAATGGGGTATACAAAACTTTGTAGCTTGAAAACTGACAAAGTTATTTGCGTGAATAGGGAAAACACATTGTGCCAAGAAATGGACTCTGTACCAAAATTGTAAGATATGCAAATTTGATAAATTTATGAACTTAAGATTTTTGAATAAGTGATATATTCAAAGAAAATGCGTTTCTTATGGATTAAAATGAGGTATACGAAACTGTCGTAGCTTGAAAACTGACAAAGTTATTTGTGTGGATAGGGAAAATACAATATACTAAGAAATGGACTCTGTACCAAAATTGTAATGATATTCAAATTTGATAAATTTTATGAACTAAAGATTTTTGTATAATAATCTATCAAAAGAAATAGCGTTTCTTGTGGATTAAGATGAGGTATACGAAGCTATCGTAGCTCGAAAACTGACAAAGTTATTTGCGTGAATAGGGAAAATACAATATACTAAGAAATGCTATCTGTACCAAAATTGTAATGATATGCAAATTTGACAAATTTTATGAACTTAAGATTTTTGTATAATGATATATCAAAAGAAAGTGCGTTTCTTATTATTTAAAATGAGGTATACAAAACTGTCGTAGCTTGAAAACTGACAAAGTTATTTGTGTGAATAGGGAAAATACAATATACTAAGAAATGCACTCTGTACCAAAATTGTAATGATATGCAAATTTTATAAATTTTATGAACTTAAGACTTTTGAATAGGTGATACATCAAAAGAAAGTGCGTTTCCTATGGATTAAAATGAGGTATACGAAACTGTCGTAGCTTGAAAACTGACAAAGTTATTTGCGTGAATAGGGAAAATACATTGTGCCAAGAAAAGCACTCTGTACCAAAATTGTAATGATATGCAAATTTGATAAATTTTATGAACTTAAGATTTTTGAATAAGAGTTATATCAAAAGAAAGTGCGTTTCTTATGGATTAAAATGAGGTATACAAAACTGTCGTAGCTTGAAAACTGACAAAGTTATTTGCGTGAATAGGGAAAATTATTGTGGCAAGAAAAGCACTCCGTACCAAAATTGTAATGATATGCAAATTTGATAAATTTTATGGACTTAAGATTCTTGTATAAATAATATATCAAGAGGTAAGTGCGTTTTTTATGGATTAAAATGAGGTATATGAAAATGTCGTAGCTTGAAAACTGACAAAGTTAGTTGCGTGAATAGGGAAAATACATTGTGGCAAGAAATGCACTCTGTACCAAAATTGTAATGATATGCAAATTTGATAAATTTTATGAACTTAAGTTTTTTGAATAAGTGATATATCAAAAGAAAGTGCGTTTCTTATGGATTAAAATGAGGCATACGAAACTGTCGTAGCTTGAAAACTGACAAAGTTAGTTGCGTGAATAGGAAAAAAATTATACTAAGAAATGTACTCTGTGCCAAAATTGTAATGATATGCAAAGTTTATAAATTTTATGAACTTAAGATTTTTGAATAAGTGATATATTCAAAGAAAGTGCGTTTCTTATGGATTAAAATGAGGTATACGCAACTTTCTTAGCTTGAAAACTGACAAAGTTATTTGCGTGAATAGGAAAAAGAAAATTATACTTCGAAATGTACTTCTCTGTACATATACTTCTCTGTGCCAAGATTGTAATGATATGCAAATTTGAGAAATTTTATGAACTTTATAATTAATATATCAAAAAAAAAGTGCGTTCCTTATGGATTAAAATGAGGTACACGAAACTGTCGTAGCTTGAAAACTGACAAAGTTATTTGCATGAATAAGGAAAATACAATATAGTAAGAAATGTACTCTGTACCAAAATTGTAATGATATGCAAATTTTATAAATTTTATGAACTTAAGATTTTTAAATAAGTGATATATCAAAAGAAAGTGCGTTTCTTATGGATTAAAATGAAGTATACGAAACTGTCGTAGCTTGAAAACTGACAAAGTTAATTGGGTGAATAGGAAAAAAAATATACTAAGAAATGCACTCTATGCCAAAATTGCAATGATATGCAAAGTTTATAGATTTTATGAACTTAAGATTTTTAAATAAATGATATATCAAAAGAAAGTGCGTTTCTTATGGATTAAAATGAGGTATACGAAACTGTCGTAGCTTGAAAACTGACAAAGTTATTTGATTGAATAGGAAAAAGAAAAATATACTACGAAATGTACTCTGTGCCAAAATTGTAATGATATGCAAAGTTTATAAATTTTATGAACTTAAGATTTTTGAATAAGTGATGTATCAGAATAAAGTGAGGTATACGAAACTGTCTTAGCTTGAAAACTGACAAAGTTATTTGCATGAATAGGAAAAAGAAAAATATACTACGAAATGTACTCTGTGCCAAAATTGTAATGATATGCAAATTTGATAAATTTTATGGACTTAAGATTCTTGTATAAATAATATATCAAAAGGTAAGTGCGTTTTTTATGGATTAAAATGAGGTATACGAAACTGTCGTAGCTTGAAAACTGTCAAAGTTATTTGCGTGAATAGGAAAAATATATTCTGGCAAGAAATGCACTTTGTACCAAAATTGTAATGATATGCAAATTTGATAAATTTTATGAACATAAGATTTTTGAATAAGTGATATATCAAAAGAAAGTGCGTTTCTTATGGATTAAAATGAGGTATACGAAACTTTTGTAGCTTGAAAGCTGACAAAGTTATTTGCGTGAATAGGGAAAACACATTATGCCAAGAAATGGACTCTGTACCAAAATTGTAAAGATATGCAAATTTGATAAATTTTATGAACTTAAGATTTTTGAATAAGTGATATATTCAAAGAAAATGCGTTTCTTATGGATTAAAATGAGGTATACGAAACTGTCGTAGCTTGAAAACTGACAAAGTTATTTGTGTGAATAGGGAAAATACAATATACTAAGAAATGCACTCTGTACCAAAATTGTAATGATATGCAAATTTGATAAATTTTATGAACTAAAGATTTTTGTATAAGTAATCTATCAAAAGAAATTGCGTTTCTTATGGATTAAAATGAGGTATACGAAGCTATCGTAGCTCGAAAACTGACAAAGTTATTTGCGTGAATAGGGAAAATACAATATACTAAGAAATGCACTCTGTACCAAAATTGTAATGATATGCAAATTTGACAAATTTTATGAACTTAAGGTTTTTGTATAAATGATATATCAAAAGAAAGTGCGTTTCTTATTATTTAAAATGAGGTATACGAAACTGTCGTAGCTTGAAAACTGTCAAAGTTATTTGCGTGAATAGGGAAAATATATTCTGGCAAGAAATGCACTTTGTACCAAAATTGTAATGATATGCAAATTTGATAAATTTTATGAACAGAAGATTTTTGAATAAGTGATATATCAAAAGAAAGTGCGTTTCTTATGGATTAAAATGAGGTATACGAAACTTTTGTAGCTTGAAAACTGACAAAGTTATTTGCGTGAATAGGGAAAACACATTGTGCCAAGAAATGCACTCTGTACCAAAATTGTAAAGATATGCAAATTTGATAAATTTTATGAACTTAAGATTTTTGAATAAGTGATATATTCAAAGAAAGTGCGTTTCTTATAGATTAAAATGAGGTATACGAAACTTTCTTAGCTTGAAAACTGACAAAGTTATTTGCGTGAATAGGAAAAAGAAAATTATACTTCGAAATGTACTCTGTGCCAAAATTGTAATGATATGCAAATTTGAGAAATTTTATGAACTTTATAATTAATATATCAAAAAAAATGTGCGTTCCTTATGGATTAAAATGAGGTACACGAAACTGTCGTAGCTTGAAAACTGACAAAGTTATTTGCGTGAATAAGGAAAATACAATATAGTAAGAAATGTACTCTGTACCAAAATTGTAATGATATGCAAATTTTATAAATTTTATGAACTTAAGATTTTTAAATAAGTGATATATCAAAAGAAAGTGCGTTTCTTATGGATTAAAATGAGGTATACGAAACTGTCGTAGCTTGAAAACTGACAAAGTTATTTGATTGAATAGGAAAAAGAAAAATATACTACGAAATGTACTCTGTGCCAAAATTGTAATGATATGCAAAGTTTATAAATTTTATGAACTTAAGATTTTTGAATAAGTGATATATCAGAATAAAGTGAGGTATACGAAACTTTTGTAGCTTGAAAACTGACAAAGTTATTTGCGTGAATAGGGAAAACACATTGTGCCAAGAAATGGACTCTGTACCAAAATTGTAAAGATATGCAA
The DNA here is from genome assembly GCF_015586225.1 of Lucilia sericata. Taxonomy (NCBI): domain Eukaryota; kingdom Metazoa; phylum Arthropoda; class Insecta; order Diptera; family Calliphoridae; genus Lucilia; species Lucilia sericata. The sequence goes on from NW_023996733.1 coordinate 7,592, forward strand.
ATTTGATAAATTTTATGAACTTAAGATTTTTGAATAAGTGATATATTCAAAGAAAGTGCGTTTCATATAGATTAAAATGAGGTATACGAAACTGTCGTAGCTTGAAAACTGACAAAGTTATTTGTGTGAATAGGGAAAATACAATATACTAAGAAATGCACTCTGTACCAAAATTGTAATGATATGCAAATTTTATAAATTTTATGAACTTAAGACTTTTGAATAAGTGATACATCAAAAGATGTATCACTTTGATACATCAGAAGAAAGTGCGTTTCTTATGGATTAAAATGAGGTATACAAAACTGTCGTAGCTTGAAAACTGACAAAGTTAATTGGGTGAATAGGAAAAAAATATATACTAAGAAATGTACTCTGTGCCAAAATTGTAATGATATGCAAATTTGATAAATTTTATGGACTTAAGATTCTTGTATAAATAATATATCAAAAGGTAAGTGCGTTTTTTATGGATTAAAATGAGGTATACGAAACTGTCGTAGCTTGAAAACTGACAAAGTTAGTTGCGTGAATAAGGAAAATACATTGTGCCAAGAAATGCACTCTGTACCAAAATTGTAATGATATGCAAATTTGATAAATTTTATGGACTTAAGATTCTTGTATAAATAATATATCAAGAGGTAAGTGCGTTTTTTATGGATTAAAATGAGGTATACGAAACAGTCGTAGCTTGAAAACTGACAAAATTATTTGCGTGAATAGGGAAAACACATTGTGCCAAGAAATGCACTCTGTACCAAAATTGTAAAGATATGCAAATTTGATAAATTTTATGAACTTAAGATTTTTGAATAAGTGATATATTCAAAGAAAGTGCGTTTCTTGTGGATTAAAATGAGGTATATGAAACTGTCGTAGCTTGAAAACTGACAAAGTTATTTGCGTGAATAGGGAAAATACATTGGCCAAGAAATGCAATCTTTACCAAAATTGTAATGATATGCAAATTTGATAAATTTTATGAACTTAAGTTTTTTGAATAAGTAATATATCAAAAGAAAGTGCGTTTCTTATGGATTAAAATGAGGTATACGAAACTTTTGTAGCTTGAAAACTGACAAAGTTATTTTCGTGAATAGGGAAAACACATTGTGCCAAGAAATGCACTCTGTACCAAAATTGTAAAGATATGCAAATTTGATAAATTTTATGAACTTAAGATTTTTGAATAAGTGATATATTCAAAGAAAGTGCGTTTCTTATGGATTAAAATGAGGTATATGAAACTGTCGTAGCTTGAAAACTGACAGAGTTAGTTGAGTGAATAGGGAAAATACATTGTGCCAAGAAATGCAATCTGTACCAAAATTGTAATGATATGCAAATTTGATAAATTTTATGAACTTAAGTTTTTTGAATAAGTGATATATCAAAAGAAAGTGCGTTTCTTATGGATTAAAATGAGGTATACGAAACTTTTGTAGCTTGAAAACTGACAAAGTTATTTTCGTGAATAGGGAAAACACATTGTGCCAAGAAATGCACTCTGTACCAAAATTGTAAAGATATGCAAATTTGATAAATTTTATGAACTTAAGATTTTTGAATAAGTGATATATTCAAAGAAAGTGCGTTTCTTATGGATTAAAATGAGGGATACGAAACTGTCGTAGCTTGAAAACTGACAAAGTTATTTGTGTGAATAGGGAAAATACAATATACTAAGAAATGCACTCTGTACCAAAATTGTAAAGATATGCAAATTTGATAAATTTTATGAACTTAAGATTTTTGAATAAGTGATATATTCAAAGAAAGTGCGTTTCTTATGGATTAAAATGAGGTATACGAAACTGTCGTAGCTTGAAAACTGACAAAGTTAATTGGGTGAATAGGAAAAAAATATATACTAAGAAATGTACTCTGTGCCAAAATTGTAATGATATGCAAATTTGGTAAATTTTATGAACTTAAGGTATTTGTATAAGTAATATATCAAAAGAAAGTGCGTTTCTTATGGATTAAAATGAGGTATACGAAACTGTCGTAGCTTGAAAACTGACAAAGTTATTTGTGTGAATAGGGAAAATACAATATACTAAGAAATGCACTCTGTACCAAAATTGTAATGATATGCAAATTTCATAAATTTTATGAAATAACATTTTTGGATAAGTAATCTATCAAAAGAAATTGCGTTTCTTATGGATTAAAATGAGGTATAAGAAGCTATCGTAGCTCGAAAACTAACAAAGTTATTTGCGTGAATAGGGAAAATACAATATACTAAGAAATGCACTCTGTACCAAAATTGTAATGATATGCAAATTTGACAAATTTTATGAACTTAAGATTTTTGTATAAATGATATATCAAAAGAAAATGCGAAACTGTCGTAGCTTGAAAACAGACAAAGTTATTTGCGTGAATAGGGAAAATACATTGTGCCAAGAAATTCACTCTGTACCAAAATTGTAATGATATGCAAATTTGGTAAATTTTATGAACTTAAGGTATTTGTATAAGTAATATATCAAAAGAAAGTGCGTTTCTTATGGATTAAAATGAGGTATACGAAACTGTCGTAGCTTGAAAACTGACAAAGTTAATTGGGTGAATAGGAAAAAAAAAATATACTAAGAAATATACTCTGTGCCAAAATTGTAATGATATGCAAAGTCTATAAATTTTATGAACTTAAGATTTTTAAATAAAAACTGACAAAGTTATTTGCGTGAATAGGGAAAATACATTGTGTCAAGAAATGTACTCTGTACCAAAATTGTAATGATATGCAAATTTGATAAATTTTATGAACTTAAGATTTTTGAATAAGTGATATATCAAAAGAAAGTGCGTTTCTTATAGATTAAAATGAGGTATATGAAACTGTCGTAGCTTGAAAACTGACAAAGTTAGTTGCGTGAATAGGGAAAATACATTGTGGCAAGAAATGCACTCTGTACCAAAATTGTAATGATATGCAAATTTGATAAATTTTATGGACTTAAGACTCTTGTATAAATAATATATCAAAAGGTAAGTGCGTTTTTTATGGATTAAAATGAGGTATACGAAACTGTCGTAGCTTGAAAACTGTCAAAATTATTTGCGTGAGTAGGGAAAATATATTCTGGCAAGAAATGCACTTTGTACTAAAATTGTAATGATATTCAAATTTAATAAATTTTATGAACTTAAGATTTTTGAATATGTGATATATCAAAAGAAAGTGCGATTCTTATGGATTAAAATGAGGTATTTGAAACTGTCGTAGCTTGAAAACTGACAAAGTTAGTTGCGTGAATAGGGAAAATACATTGTGCCAAGAAATGCACTCTGTACCAAAATTGTAATGATATGCAAATTTGATAAATTTTATGAACTTAAGTTTTTTGAATAAGTGATATATCAAAAGAAAGTGCGTTTCTTATGGATTAAAATGAGGTATACGAAACTGTCGTAGCTTGAAAACTGAAAAAGTTAGTTGAGTGAATAGGAAAAAAAAAATACTAAGAAATGTACTCTGTGCCAAAATTGTAATGATATGCAAAGTTTATAAATTTTATGAACTTAAGATTTTTAAATAAGTGATATATCAAAAGAAAGTGCGTTTCTTATGGATTAAAATGAGGTATACGAAACTGTCGTAGCTTGAAAACTGACAAAGTTATTTGCGTGAATAGGGAAAATACATTGTGCCAAGAAATGCACTCTGTACCAAAATTGTAATGATATGCAAATTTGGTAAATTTTATGAACTTAAGGTATTTGCGTAAGTAATATATCAAAAGAAAGTGCGTTTCTTATGGACTAAAATGAGGAATACGAAACTGTCGTTGCTTGAAAACTGACAAAGTTAATTGGGTGAATAGGAAAAAAAATATACTAAGAAATGTACTCTGTGCCAAAATTGTAATGATATGCAAAGTTTATAAATTTTATGAACTTAAGATTTTTAAATAAGTGATATATCAAAAGAAAGTGCGTTTCTTATGGATTAAAATGAGGTATACGAAACTGTCGTAGCTTGAAAACTGACAAAGTTATTTGATTGAATAGGAAAAAGAAAAATATACTACGAAATGTACTCTGTGCCAAAATTGTAATGATATGCAAAGTTTATAAATTTTATGAACTTAAGATTTTTGAATAAGTGATATATCAGAATAAAGTGAGGTATACGAAACTGTCTTAGCTTGAAAACTGACAAAGTTATTTGCGTGAATAGGAAAAAGAAAAATATACTACGAAATGTACTCTGTGCCAAATTGTAATGATATGCAAATTTGGTAAATTTTATGAACTTAAGGTATTTGTATAAGTAATATATCAAAAGAAAGTGCGTTTCTTATGGATTAAAATGAGGTATACGAAACTGTCGTAGCTTGAAAACTGACAAAGTTAACCCATTTACAGCCAATCAAAAAGTACAAGTTAAATTTTTGAAACTTCAAGGTATATTTATTTTCAACAATGCAAAAAAGCAGAAACGAAAAAAAATATTAAAAAATATTAATAATTAGGACATTAGAGGGGATTTCCGTTTTTATGTAGCTCGCGATTTTTATCGGTTTAGAGCCGTCACAGAAACTAGCAACAGAGTGAAATGGCAGACACGGGCATTACTATGTTATCAGATTATTTTTATTAATTTTTTAAAATTGTAATGATATGCAAAGTTTATAAATTTTATGAACTTAAGATTTTTAAATTAGTGATATATCAAAAGAAAGTGCGTTTCTTATGGATTAAAATGAGGTATACAAAACTGTCGTAGCTTAAAAACTGACAAAGTTATTTGCGTGAATAGGGAAAATACATTGTGGCAAGAAATGCACTCTGTACCAAAATTGTAATGATATGCAAATTTGATAAATTTTATGGACTTAAGTTTTTTGAATAAGTGATATATCAAAAGAAAGTGCGTTTCTTATGGATTAAAATGAGGTAAACGAAACTGTCGTAGCTTGAAAACTGACAAAGTTATTTGCGTGAATAGGAAAAACACATTGTGCCAAGAAATGCACTCTGTACCAAAATTGTAAATATATGCATATTTGATAAATTTTATGAACTTAAGTTTTTTGAATAAGTGATATATCAAAAGAAAGTGCGTTTCTTATGGATTAAAATGAGGTATACGAAACTTTTGTAGCTTGAAAACTGACAAAGTTATTTGCGTGAATAGGAAAAACACATTGTGCCAAGAAATGCACTCTGTACCCAAATTGTAAATATATGCATATTTGATAAATTTTATGAACTTAAGATTTTTGAATAAGTGATATATCAAAAGAAAGTGCGTTTCTTATGGATTAAAATGAGGTATACGAAACTGTCGTAGCTTGAAAACTGTCAAAGTTATTTGCGTGAATAGGGAAAATATATTCTGGCAAGAAATGCACTCTGTACCAAAATTGTAATGATATGCAAATTTGATAAATTTTATGAACTTAAGTTTTTTGAATAAGTGATATATCAAAAGAAAGTGCGTTTCTTATGGATTAAAATGAGGTAAACGAAACTGTCGTAGCTTGAAAACTGACAAAGTTAGTTGCGTGAATAGGAAAAAAAAATATACTACGAAATTTACTCTGTGCCAAAATTGTAATGATATGCAAAGTTTATAAATTTTATGAACTTAAGATTTTTGAATAAGTAATATATCAGAAAAAAGTGCGTTTCTTGTGGATTAAAATGAGGTATACGCAACATTCTTAGCTTGAAAACTGACAAAGTTATTTGCGTGAATAGGAAAAAGAAAAATATATTTATTTCGAAATGTACTCTGTGCCAAAATTGTAATGATATGCAAATTTGACAAATTTTATGAACTTAAGATTATTTTATAATTAATATATCAAAAAAAAGTGCGTTCCTTATGGATTAAAATGAGGTACACGAAACTGTCGTAGCTTGAAAACTGACAAAGTTATTTGCGTGAATAGGGAAAATACATTGTGCCAAGAAATGCACTCTGTACCAAAATTGTAACGATATGCAAATTTGATAAATTTTATGAACTTAAGTTTTTTGAATAAGTGATATATCAAAAGAAAGTGCGTTTCTTATGGATTAAAATGAGGTATACGAAACTTTTGTAGCTTGAAAACTGACAAAGTTATTTGCGTGAATAGGAAAAACACATTGTGCCAAGAAATGCACTCTGTACCAAAATTGTAAATATATGCATATTTGATAAATTTTATGAACTTAAGATTTTTGAATAAGTGATATATTCAAAGAAAGTGCGTTTCTTATTATTTAAAACGAGGTATACGAAACTGTCGTAGCTTGAAAATTGACAAAGTTATTTGTGTGAATAGGGAAAATACAATATATTAAGAAATGCACTCTGTACCAAAATTGTAATGATATGCAAATTTGATAAATTTTATGAACTAAAGATTTTTGTATAAGTAATCTATCAAAAGAAATTGCGTTTCTTATGGATTAAAATGAGGTATACGAAGCTATCGTAGCTCGAAAACTGACAAAGTTATTTGCGTGAATAGGGAAAATACAATATACTAAGAAATGCACTCTGTACCAAAATCGTAATGATATGCAAATTTGACAAATTTTATGAGCTTAAGATTTTTGTATAAATGATATATCAAAAGAAAGTGCGTTTCTTATTATTTAAAATGAGGTATACGAAACTTTTGTAGCTTGAAAACTGACAAAGTTATTTGCGTGAATAGGGAAAACACATTGTGCCAAGAAATGGACTCTGTACCAAAATTGTAAAGATATGCAAATTTGATAAATTTTTGTGAACTTAAGATTTTTGAATAAGTGATATATTCAAAGAAAGTGCGTTTCATATAGATTAAAATGAGGTATACGAAACTGTCGTAGCTTGAAAACTGACAAAGTTATTTGTGTGAATAGGGAAAATACAATATACTAAGAAATGCACTCTGTACCAAAATTGTAATGATATGCAAATTTTATAAATTTTATGAACTTAAGACTTTTGAATAAGTGATACATCAAAAGAAAGTGCGTTTCCTATGGATTAGAATGAGGTATACGAAACTGTCGTAGCTTGAAAACTGACAAAGTTATTTGCGTGAATAGGGAAAATACATTGTGCCAAGAAATGCACTCTGTACCAAAATTGTAATGATATGCAAATTTGGTAAATTTTATGAACTTAAGGTATTTGCGTAAGTAATATATCAAAAGAAAGTGCGTTTCTTATGGACTAAAATGAGGAATACGAAACTGTCGTTGCTTGAAAACTGACAAAGTTAATTGGGTGAATAGGAAAAAAAATATACTAAGAAATGTACTCTGTGCCAAAATTGTAATGATATGCAAAGTTTATAAATTTTATGAACTTAAGATTTTTAAATAAGTGATATATCAAAAGAAAGTGCGTTTCTTATGGATTAAAATGAGGTATACGAAACTGTCGTAGCTTGAAAACTGACAAAGTTATTTGATTGAATAGGAAAGAGAAAAATATACTACGAAATGTACTCTGTGCCAAAATTGTAATGATATGCAAAGTTTATAAATTTTATGAACTTAAGATTTTTGAATAAGTGATATATCAGAATAAAGTGAGGTATACGAAACTGTCTTAGCTTGAAAACTGACAAAGTTATTTGCGTGAATAGGAAAAAGAAAAATATACTACGAAATGTACTCTGTGCCAAATTGTAATGATATGCAAATTTGGTAAATTTTATGAACTTAAGGTATTGTATAAGTAATATATCAAAAGAAAGTGCGTTTCTATGGATTAAAATGAGGTATACGAAACTGTCGTAGCTTGAAAATGACAAAGTTAACCCATTTACAGCCAATCAAAAAGTACAAGTTAAATTTTTGAAACTTCAAGGTATATTTATTTCAACAATGCAAAAAAGCAAGAGAGAAACGAAAAAAAATATTAAAAAAATATTAATAATTAGGACATTAGAGGGGATTTCCGTTTTATGTAGCTCGCGATTTTATCGGTTTAGAGCCGTCACCAGAAACTAGCAACAGAGTGAAATGGCAGGACACGGGCATTATATGTTATCAGATTATTTTTATTAATTTTTAAAATTGTAATGATATGCAAAGTTTATAAATTTTATGAACTTAAGATTTTTAAATTAGTGATATATCAAAAGAAAGTGCGTTTCTTATGGATTAAAATGAGGTATACAAAACTATCGTAGCTTAAAAACTGACAAAGTTATTTGCGTGAATAGGGAAAATACATTGTGGCAAGAAATGCACTCTGTACCAAAATTGTAATGATATGCAAATTTGATAAATTTTATGGACTTAAGATTCTTGTATAAATAATATATCAAAAGGTAAGTGCGTTTTTTATGGATTAAAATGAGGTATACGAAACTGTCGTAGCTTGAAAACTGTCAAAGTTATTTGCGTGAATAGGGAAAATATATTCTGGCAAGAAATGCACTCTGTACCAAAATTGTAATGATATGCAAATTTGATAAATTTTATGAACTTAAGTTTTTTGAATAAGTGATATATCAAAAGAAAGTGCGTTTCTTATGGATTAAAATGAGGTAAACGAAACTGTCGTAGCTTGAAAACTGACTAAGTTATTTGCGTGAATAGGGAAAATACATTGTGCCAAGAAATGCACTCTGTACCAAAATTGTAACGATATGCAAATTTGATAAATTTTATGAACTTAAGTTTTTTGAATAAGTGATATATCAAAAGAAAGTGCGTTTCTTATGGATTAAAATGAGGTATACGAAACTGTCGTAGCTTGAAAACTGACAAAGTTATTTGTGTGAATAGGGAAAATACAATATATTAAGAAATGCACTCTGTACCAAAATTGTAATGATATGCAAATTTGATAAATTTTATGAACTAAAGATTTTTGTATAAGTAATCTATCAAAAGAAATTGCGTTTCTTATGGATTAAAATGAGGTATACGAAGCTATCGTAGCTCGAAAACTGACAAAGTTATTTGCGTGAATAGGGAAAATACAATATACTAAGAAATGCACTCTGTACCAAAATCGTAATGATATGCAAATTTGACAAATTTTATGAACTTAAGATTTTTGTATAAATGATATATCAAAAGAAAGTGCGTTTCTTATTATTTAAAATGAGGTATACGAAACTTTTGTAGCTTGAAAACTGACAAAGTTATTTGCGTGAATAGGGAAAACACATTGTGCCAAGAAATGGACTCTGTACCAAAATTGTAAAGATATGCAAATTTGATAAATTTTTGTGAACTTAAGATTTTTGAATAAGTGATATATTCAAAGAAAGTGCGTTTCATATAGATTAAAATGAGGTATATGAAACTGTCGTAGCTTGAAAACTGACAAAGTTATTTGTGTGAATAGGGAAAATACAATATACTAAGAAATGCACTCTGTACCAAAATTGTAATGATATGCAAATTTTATAAATTTTATGAACTTAAGACTTTTGAATAAGTGATACATCAAAAGAAAGTGCGTTTCCTATGGATTAAAATGAGGTATACGAAACTGTCGTAGCTTGAAAACTGACAAAGTTATTTGCGTGAATAGGGAAAATACATTGTGCCAAGAAATGCACTCTGTACCAAAATTGTAATGATATGCAAATTTGGTAAATTTTATGAACTTAAGGTATTTGTATAAGTAATATATCAAAAGAAAGTGCGTTTCTTATGGATTAAAATGAGGTATACGAAACTGTCGTAGCTTGAAAACTGACAAAGTTAATTGGGTGAATAGGAAAAAAATATACTAAGAAATGTACTCTGTGCCAAAATTGTAATGATATTCAAAGTTTATAAATTTTATGAACTTAAGATTTTTAAATAAGTGATATATCAAAAGAAAGTGCGTTTCTTATAGATTAAAATGAGGTATACGAAACTTTCGTAGCTTGAAAACTGACAAAGTTATTTGATTGAATAGGAAAAAGAAAAATATACTACGAAATGTACTCTGTGCCAAATGTGTAATGATATGCAAAGTTTATAAATTTTATGAACTTAAGATTTTTGAATAAGTGATATATGAGAATAAAGTGAGGTATACGAAACTATCTTAGCTTGAAAACTGACAAAGTTATTTGCGTGAATAGGAAAAAGAAAAATATACTACGAAATGTACTCTGTGCCAAAATTGTAATGATATGCAAAGTTTATAAATTTTACCAACGTAAGGTTTTTGAATAAGTGATATATCAGAAGAAAGTGCGTTTCTTATGGATTAAAATGAGGTATACGAAAACTGTCGTAGCTTGAAAACTGACAAAGTTATTTGCGTGAATAGGGAAAATATATTCTGGCAAGAAATGCACTTTGTACCAAAATTCTAGTGATATGCAAATTTGATAAATTTTATGAACTTAAGATTTTTGAATAACTGATATATCAAAAGAAAGTGCGTTTCTTATGGATTAAAATGAGGTATACAAAACTTTTGTAGCTTGAAAACTGACAAAGTTATTTGCGTGAATAGGGAAAACACATTGTGCCAAGAAATGCACTCTGTACCAAAATTGTACAGATATGCAAATTTGTTAAATTTTATGAACTTAAGATTTTTGAATAGTGATATATTCAAAGAAATGCGTTTCTTATGGATTAAAATGAGGTATACGAAACTGTCGTAGCTTGAAAACTGACAAAGTTATTTGTGTGAATAGGGAAAATACAATATACTAAGAAATGGACTCTGTACCAAAATTGTAATGAGATTCAAATTTGATAAATTTTATGAACTAAAGATTTTTGTATAATAATCTATCAAAAGAAATTGCGTTTCTTGTGGATTAAGATGAGGTATACGAAGCTATCGTAGCTCGAAAACTGACAAAGTTATTTGCGTGAATAGGGAAAATACAATATACTAAGAAATGCACTCTGTACCAAAATTGTAATGATATGCAAATTTGACAAATTTTATGAACTTAAGATTTTTGTATAAATGATATATCAAAAGAAAGTGCGTTTCTTATTATTTAAAATGAGGTATACAAACTTTTGTAGCTTGAAAACTGACAAAGTTATTTGCGTGAATAGGGAAAACACATTGTGCCAAGAAATGCACTCTGTACCAAAATTGTAAAGATATGCAAATTTGATAAATTTTATGAACTTAAGATTTTTGAATAAGTGATATATTCAAAGAAAGTGCGTTTCTTATAGATTAAAATGAGGTATTCGAAACTGTCGTAGCTTGAAAACTGACAAAGTTATTTGTGTGAATAGGGAAAATACATTGTGCCAAGAAATGCACTCTGTACCAAAATTGTACTGATATGCAAATTTGATAAATTTTATGAACTTAAGATTTTTGAATAAGAGTTATATCAAAAGAAAGTGCGTTTCTTATGGATTAAAATGAGGTATACAAAACTGTCGTAGCTTGAAAACTGACAAAGTTATTTGTGTGAATAGGGAAAATTATTGTGGCAAGAAAAGCACTCCGTACCAAAATTGTAATGATATGCAAATTTGATAAATTCTATGGACTTAAGATTCTTGTATAAATAATATATCAAGAGGTAAGTGCGTTTTTTATGGATTAAAATGAGGTATATGAAACTGTCGTAGCTTGAAAACTGACAAAGTTATTTGCGTGAATAGGGAAAATACATTGTGGCAAGAAATGCACTCTGTACCAAAATTGTAATGATATGCAAATTTGATAAATTTTATGAACTTAAGTTTTTTGAATAAGTGATATATCAAAAGAAAGTGCGTTTCTTATGGATTAAAATAAGGCATACGAAACTGTCGTAGCTTGAAAACTGACAAAGTTAGTTGCGTGAATAGGAAAAAAAATATACTAAGAAATGTACTCTGTGCCAAAATTGTAATGATATGCAAAGTTTATAAATTTTATGAACTTAAGATTTTTGAATAAGAGTTATATCAAAAGAAAGTGCGTTTCTTATGGATTAAAATGAGGTACACAAAACTGTCGTAGCTTGAAAACTGACAAAGTTTGACAAATTTTATGAACTTAAGATTTTTGTATAAATGATATATCAAAAGAAAGTGCGTTTCTTATTATTTAAAATGAGGTATACGAAACTTTTGTAGCTTGAAAACTGACAAAGTTATTTGCGTGAATAGGGAAAACACATTGTGCCAAGAAATGGACTCTGTACCAAAATTGTAAAGATATGCAAATTTGATAAATTTTATGAACTTAAGATTTTTGAATAAGTGATATATTCAAAGAATGTGCGTTTCATATAGATTAAAATGAGGTATACGAAACTGTCGTAGCTTGAAAACTGACAATGTTATTTGTGTGAATAGGGAAAATACAATATACTAAGAAATGCACTCTGTACCAAAATTGTAATGATATGCAAATTTTATAAATTTTATGAACTTAAGACTTTTGAATAAGTGATACATCAAAAGATGTATCACTTTGATACATCAGAAGAAAGTGCGTTTCTTATGGATTAAAATGAGGTATACGAAACTGTCGTAGCTTGAAAACTGTCAAAGTTATTTGCGTGAATAGGGAAAATATATTCTGGCAAGAAATGCACTTTGTACCAAAATTCTAATGATATGCAAATTTGATAAATTTTATGAACTTAAGATTTTTGAATAAGTGATATATCAAAAGAAAGTGCGTTTCTTATGGATTAAAATGGGGTATACAAAACTTTTGTAGCTTGAAAACTGACAAAGTTATTTGCGTGAATAGGGAAAACACATTGTGCCAAGAAATGGACTCTGTACCAAAATTGTAATGATATTCAAATTTGATAAATTTTATGAACTAAAGATTTTTGTATAATAATCTATCAAAAGAAATAGCGTTTCTTGTGGATTAAGATGAGGTATACGAAGCTATCGTAGCTCAAAAACTGACAAAGTTATTTGCGTGAATAGGGAAAATACAATATACTAAGAAATGCTATCTGTACCAAAATTGTAATGATATGCAAATTTGACAAATTTTATGAACTTAAGATTTTTGTATAAATGATATATCAAAAGAAAGTACGTTTCTTATTATTTAAAATGAGGTATACAAAACTGTCGTAGCTTGAAAACTGACAAAGTTATTTGTGTGAATAGGGAAAATACAATATACTAAGAAATGCACTCTGTACCAAAATTGTAACGATATGCAAATTTTATAAATTTTATGAACTTAAGACTTTTGAATAGGTGATACATCAAAAGAAAGTGCGTTTCCTATGGATTAAAATGAGGTATACGAAACTGTCGTAGCTTGAAAACTGACAAAGTTATTTGCGTGAATAGGGAAAATACATTGTGCCAAGAAATGCACTCTGTACCAAAATTGTAATGATATGCAAATTTGATAAATTTTATGAACTTAAGATTTTTGAATAAGAGTTATATCAAAAGAAAGTGCGTTTCTTATGGATTAAAATGAGGTATACAAAACTGTCGTAGCTTGAAAACTGACAAAGTTATTTGCGTGAATAGGGAAAATTATTGTGGCAAGAAAAGCACTCCGTACCAAAATTGTAATGATATGCAAATTTGATAAATTTTATGGACTTAAGATTCTTGTATAAGTAATATATCAAGAGGTAAGTGCGTTTTTTATGGATTAAAATGAGGTATATGAAACTGTCGTAGCTTGAAAACTGACAAAGATATTTGCGTGAATAGGGAAAATACATTGTGGCAAGAAATGCACTCTGTAACAAAATTGTAATGATATGCAAATTTGATAAATTTTATGAACTTAAGTTTTTTGAATAAGTGATATATCAAAAGAAAGTGCGTTTCTTATGGATTAAAATGAGGCATACGAAACTGTCGTAGCTTGAAAACTGACAAAGTTAGTTGCGTGAATAGGAAAAAAATTATACTAAGAAATGTACTCTGTGCCAAAATTGTAATGATATGCAAAGTTTATAAATTTTATGAACTTAAGATTTTTGAATAAGTGATATATTCAGAGAAAGTGCGTTTCTTATGGATTAAAATGAGGTATACGCAACTTTCTTAGCTTGAAAACTGACAAAGTTATTATCGTGAATAGGAAAAAGAAAATTATACTTCGAAATGTACTTCTCTGTACATATACTTCTCTGTGCCAAGATTGTAATGATATGCAAATTTGAGAAATTTTATGAACTTTATAATTAATATATCAAAAAAAAAGTGCGTTCCTTATGGATTAAAATGAGGTACACGAAACTGTCGTAGCTTGAAAACTGACAAAGTTATTTGCGTGAATAAGGAAAATACAATATAGTAAGAAATGTACTCTGTACCAAAATTGTAATGATATGCAAATTTTATAAATTTTATGAACTTAAGATTTTTAAATAAGTGATATATCAAAAGAAAGTGCGTTTCTTATGGATTAAAATGAAGTATACGAAACTGTCGTAGCTTGAAAACTGACAAAGTTAATTGGGTGAATAGGAAAAAAAATATACTAAGAAATGCACTCTATGCCAAAATTGTAATGATATGCAAAGTTTATAGATTTTATGAACTTAAGATTTTTAAATAAATGATATATCAAAAGAAAGTGCGTTTCTTATGGATTAAAATGAGGTATACGAAACTGTCGTAGCTTGAAAACTGACAAAGTTATTTGATTGAATAGGAAAAAGAAAAATATACTACGAAATGTACTCTGTGCCAAAATTGTAATGATATGCAAAGTTTATAAATTTTATGAACTTAAGATTTTTGAATAAGTGAGGTATCAGAATAAAGTGAGGTATACGAAACTGTCTTAGCTTGAAAACTGACAAAGTTATTTGCGTGAATAGGAAAAAGAAAAATATACTACGAAATGTACTCTGTGCCAAAATTGTAATGATATGCAAATTTGATAAATTTTATGGACTTAAGATTCTTGTATAAATAATATATCAAAAGGTAAGTGCGTTTTTTATGGATTAAAATGAGGTATACGAAACTGTCGTAGCTTGAAAACTGTCAAAGTTATTTGCGTGAATAGGAAAAATATATTCTGGCAAGAAATGCACTTTGTACCAAAATTGTAATGATATGCAAATTTGATAAATTTTATGAACATAAGATTTTTGAATAAGTGATATATCAAAAGAAAGTGCGTTTCTTATGGATTAAAATGAGGTATACGAAACTTTTGTAGCTTGAAAGCTGACAAAGTTATTTGCGTGAATAGGGAAAACACATTATGCCAAGAAATGGACTCTGTACCAAAATTGTAAAGATATGCAAATTTGATAAATTTTATGAACTTAAGATTTTTGAATAATTGATATATTCAAAGAAAATGCGTTTCTTATGGATTAAAATGAGGTATACGAAACTGTCGTAGCTTGAAAACTGACAAAGTTATTTGTGTGAATAGGGAAAATACAATATACTAAGAAATGCACTCTGTACCAAAATTGTAATGATATGCAAATTTGATAAATTTTATGAACTAAAGATTTTTGTATAAGTAATCTATCAAAAGAAATTGCGTTTCTTATGGATTAAAATGAGGTATACGAAGCTATCGTAGCTCGAAAACTGACAAAGTTATTTGCGTGAATAGGGAAAATACAATATACTAAGAAATGCACTCTGTACCAAAATTGTAATGATATGCAAATTTGACAAATTTTATGAACTTAAGGTTTTTGTATAAATGATATATCAAAAGAAAGTGCGTTTCTTATTATTTAAAATGAGGTATACGAAACTGTCGTAGCTTGAAAACTGTCAAAGTTATTTGCGTGAATAGGGAAAATATATTCTGGCAAGAAATGTACTTTGTACCAAAATTGTAATGATATGCAAATTTGATAAATTTTACGAACAGAAGATTTTTGAATAAGTGATATATCAAAAGAAAGTGCGTTTCTTATGGATTAAAATGAGGTATACGAAACTTTTGTAGCTTGAAAACTGACAAAGTTATTTGCGTGAATAGGGAAAACACATTGTGCCAAGAAATGCACTCTGTACCAAAATTGTAAAGATATGCAAATTTGATAAATTTTATGAACTTAAGATTTTTGAATAAGTGATATATTCAAAGAAAGTGCGTTTCTTATAGATTAAAATGAGGTATACGAAACTTTCTTAGCTTGAAAACTGACAAAGTTATTTGCGTGAATAGGAAAAAGAAAATTATACTTCGAAATGTACTCTGTGCCAAAATTGTAATGATATGCAAATTTGAGAAATTTTATGAACTTTATAATTAATATATCAAAAAAAATGTGCGTTCCTTATGGATTAAAATGAGGTACACGAAACTGTCGTAGCTTGAAAACTGACAAAGTTATTTGCGTGAATAAGGAAAATACAATATAGTAAGAAATGTACTCTGTACCAAAATTGTAATGATATGCAAATTTTATAAATTTTATGAACTTAAGATTTTTAAATAAGTGATATATCAAAAGAAAGTGCGTTTCTTATGGATTAAAATGAGGTATACGAAACTGTCGTAGCTTGAAAACTGACAAAGTTATTTGATTGAATAGGAAAAAGAAAAATATACTACGAAATGTACTCTGTGCCAAAATTGTAATGATATGCAAAGTTTATAAATTTTATGAACTTAAGATTTTTGAATAAGTGATATATCAGAATAAAGTGAGGTATACGAAACTGTCTTAGCTTGAAAACTGACAAAGTTATTTGCGTGAATAGGAAAAAGAAAAATATACTACGAAATGTACTCTGCGCCAAAATTGTAATGATATGCAAAGTTTATAAATTTTATCAACTTAAGATTTTTGAATAAGTGATATATCAGAAGAAAGTGCGTTTCTTATGGATTAAAATGAGGTATACAAAACTGTCGTAGCTTGAAAACTGACAAAGTTATTTGCGTGAATAGGGAAAACACATTGTGGCAAGAAATGCACTCTGTACCAAAATTGTAATGATATGCAAATTTGATAAATTTTATGGACTTAAGATTCTTGTATAAATAATATATCAAAAGGTAAGTGCGTTTTTTATGGATTAAAATGAGGTATACGAAACTGTCGTAGCTTGAAAACTGTCAAAGTTATTTGCGTGAATAGGGAAAATATATTCTGGCAAGAAATGCACTTTGTACCAAAATTGTAATGATATGCAAATTTGATAAATTTTATGAACTTAAGATTTTTGAATAAGTGATATATCAAAAGAAAGTGCGTTTCTTATGGATTAAAATGAGGTATACGAAACTTTTGTAGCTTGAAAGCTGACAAAGTTATTTGCGTGAATAAGGAAAACACATTATGCCAAGAAATGGACTCTGTACCAAAATTGTAAAGATATGCAAATTTGATAAATTTTATGAACTTAAGATTTTTGAATAAGTGATATTTTCAAAGAAAATGCGTTTCTTATGGATTAAAATGAGGTATACGAAACTGTCGTAGCTTGAAAACTGACAAAGTTATTTGTGTGAATAGGGAAAATGCAATATACTAAGAAATGCACTCTGTACCAAAATTGTAATGATATGCAAATTTGATAAATTTTATGAACTAAAGATTTTTGTATAAGTAATCTATCAAAAGAAATTGCGTTTCTTATTATTTAAAATGAGGTATACGAAGCTATCGTAGCTCGAAAACTGACAAAGTTATTTGCGTGAATAGGGAAAACACATTGTGCCAAGAAATGCACTCTGTACCAAAATTGTAAAGATATGCAAATTTGATAAATTTTATGAACTTAAGATTTTTGAATAAGTGATATATTCACTATATATATACGAAACTGTCGTAGCTTGAAAACTGTCAAAGTTATTTGCGTGAATAGGGAAAATATATTCTGGCAAGAAATGCACTTTGTACCAAAATTGTAATGATATGCAAATTTGATAAATTTTATGAACAGAAGATTTTTGAATAAGTGATATATCAAAAGAAAGTGCATTTCTTATGGATTAAAATGAGGTATACGAAACTTTGTAGCTTGAAAACTGACAAAGTTATTTGCGTGAATAGGGAAAACACATTGTGCCAAGAAATGCACTCTGTACCAAAATTGTAAAGATATGCAAATTTGATAAATTTTATGAACTTAAGATTTTTGAATAAGTGATATATTCAAAGAAAGTGCGTTTCTTATAGATTAAAATGAGGTATACGAAACTTTCTTAGCTTGAAAGCTGACAAAGTTATTTGCGTGAATAGGAAAAGAAAATTATACTTCGAAATGTACTCTGTGCCAAAATTGTAATGATATGCAAATTTGAGAAATTTTATGAACTTTATAATTAATATATCAAAAAAATGTGCGTTCCTTATGGATTAAAATGAGGTAAACGAAACTGTCGTAGCTTGAAAACTGACAAAGTTATTTGCGTGAATAGGGAAAATACATATAGTGCAAGAAATGCACTCTGTACCAAAATTGTAATGATATGCAAATTTTATAAATTTTATGAACTTAAGATTTTTGAATAAGTGATATATCAAAAGAAAGTGCGTTCTTATGGATTAAAATGAGGTATACGAAACTGTCGTAGCTTGAAAACTGACAAAGTTATTTGATGAATAGGAAAAGAAAATATACTACGAAATGTACTCTGTGCCAAAATTGTAATGATATGCAAAGTTTATAAATTTATGAACTTAAGATTTTTGAATAAGTGATATATCAAGAAAGTGCGTTTCTTAGGATTAAATGAGGTATACGAAACTGTCTTAGCTTGAAACTGACAAAGTTATTTGTCGTGAATAGGGAAAAATAAATATACTACGAAATGCTACTCTGTAGCCAAAATTGTAATGATATGCAAAGTTTATAAATTTTATGAACTAAGATTTTTTGAATAAGTGATCTATCAGAAGAAAGTGCGTTTCTTATGGATTAAAATGAGGTATACGAAACTGTCGTAGCTTGAAAACTGACAAAGTTATTTGCGTGAATAGGGAAAATACATTGTGGCAAGAAATGCACTCTGTACCAAAATTGTAATGATATGCAAATTTGATAAATTTTATGGACTTAAGATTCTTGTATAATAATATATCAAAAGGTAAGTGCGTTTCTTATGGATTAAAATGAGGTATACGAAACTGTCGTAGCTTGAAAACTGTCAAAGTTATTTGCGTGAATAGGGAAAATATATCTGGCAAGAAATGCACTTTGTACCAAAATTGTAATGATATGCAAATTTGATAAATTTTATGAACTTAAGATTTTTGAATAAGTGATATATCAAAGAAAGTGCGTTTCTTATGGATTAAAATGAGGTATACGAAACTGTTGTAGCTTGAAAGCTGACAAAGTTATTTGCGTGAATAGGGAAAACACATTATGCCAAGAAATGGACTCTGTACCAAAATTGTAAAGATATGCAAATTTGATAAATTTTATGAACTTAAGATTTTTGAATAAGTGATATATTCAAAGAAAGTGCGTTTCTTATGGATTAAAATGAGGTATACGAAACTGTCGTAGCTTGAAAACTGACAAAGTTATTTGCGTGAATAGGAAAATACAATATACTAAGAAATGCACTCTGTACCAAAATTGTAATGATATGCAAATTTGATAAATTTTATGAACTTAAGATTTTTGTATAAGTAATCTATCAAAAGAAATTGCGTTTCTTATGGATTAAAATGAGGTATACGAAACTGTCGTAGCTCGAAAACTGACAAAGTTATTTGCGTGAATAGGGAAAATACAATATACTAAGAAATGCACTCTGTACCAAAATTGTAATGATATGCAAATTTGATAAATTTTATGAACTTAAGATTTTTGTAATAAGTGATATATCAAAAGAAAGTGCGTTTCTTATGATTAAAATGAGGTATACGAAACTGTTGTAGCTTGAAAACTGACAAAGTTATTTGCGTGAATAGGGAAAACACATTGTGCCAAGAAATGCACTCTGTACCAAAATTGTAAAGATATGCAAATTTGATAAATTTTATGAACTTAAGATTTTTGAATAAGTGATATATCAAAGAAAGTGCGTTTCTTATGGATTAAATGAGGTATACGAAACTGTCGTAGCTTGAAAACTGACAAAGTTATTTGCTGTGAATAGGAAAATACAATATACTAAGAAATGCACTCTGTACCAAAATTGTAATGATATGCAAATTTGATAAATTTTATGAACTAAGATTTTTGTATAAGTAATATATCAAAAGAAATTGCGTTTCTTATGATTAAAATGAGGTATACGAAAGCTATCGTAGCTGAAACTGACAAAGTTATTTGCGTGAATAGGGAAAATACATTGTGCAAGAAATGCACTCTGTACCCAAAATTGTAATGATATGCAAATTTGATAAATTTTATGAACTTAAGATTTTTGAATAATGATATATTCAAAAGAAGTGCGTTTCTTATGAGATTAAAATGAGGTATACGAAACTGTCGTAGCTTGAAAACTGACAAAGTTATTTTGCGTGAATAGGGAAAATACATTATGCCAAGAAATGCACTCTGTACCAAAATTGTAATGATATGCAAATTTGATAAATTTTATGAACTTAAGATTTTTGAATAAGTGATATATCAAAGAAAGTGCGTTTCTTATGGATTAAAATGAGGTATACGAAACTGTCGTAGCTTGAAAACTGACAAAGTTATTTGCGTGAATAGGGAAAATACATTATGCCAAGAAATGCACTCTGTACCAAAATTGTAATGATATGCAAATTTGATAAATTTTATGAACTTAAGATTTTTGAATAAGTGATATATCAAAAGAAAGTGCGTTTCTTATGGATTAAAATGAGGTATACGAAACTGTCGTAGCTTGAAAACTGACAAAGTTATTTGCGTGAATAGGGAAAATACATTGTGCCAAGAAATGCACTCTGTACCAAAATTGTAATGATATGCAAATTTGATAAATTTTATGAACTTAAGATTTTTGAATAAGTGATATATCAAAAGAAAGTGCGTTTCTTATGGATTAAAATGAGGTATACGAAACTGTCGTAGCTTGAAAACTGACAAAGTTATTTGCGTGAATAGGGAAAACACATTGTGCCAAGAAATGCACTCTGTACCAAAATTGTAATGATATGCAAATTTGATAAATTTTATGAACTTAAGATTTTTGAATAAGTGATATATTCAAAGAAAGTGCGTTTCTTATAGATTAAAATGAGGTATACGAAACTGTCGTAGCTTGAAAACTGACAAAGTTATTTGTGTGAATAGGGAAAATACAATATACTAAGAAATGCACTCTGTACCAAAATTGTAACGATATGCAAATTTTATAAATTTTATGAACTTAAGACTTTTGAATAAGGTGATACTATCAAAGAAAGTGCGTTTCTTATGGATTAAAATGAGGTACACGAAACTGTCGTAGCTTGAAAACTGACAAAGTTATTTGCGTGAATAGGGAAAATACATTGTGCCAAGAAATGCACTCTGTACCAAAATTGTAATGATATGCAAATTTGATAAATTTTATGAACTTAAGGTATTTGTATAAGTGAATATATCAAAAGAAAGTGCGTTTCTTATGGATTAAAATGAGGTATACGAAACTGTCGTAGCTTGAAAACTGACAAAGTTATTTGCGTGAATAGGGAAAATACATATGACTAAGAAATGCACTCTGTACCAAAATTGTAATGATATGCAAATTTGATAAATTTTATGAACTTAAGATTTTTTAATAAGTGATATATCAAAAGAAAGTGCGTTTCTTATGGATTAAAATGAGGTATACGAAACTGTCGTAGCTTGAAAACTGACAAAGTTATTTGCGTGAATAGGGAAAATACATTGTGTCAAGAAATGCACTCTGTACCAAAATTGTAAAGATATGCAAATTTGATAAATTTTATGAACTTAAGATTTTTGAATAAGTGATATATTCAAAGAAAGTGCGTTTCTTATAGGATTAAAATGAGGTATACGAAACTGTCGTAGCTTGAAAACTGACAAAGTTATTTGGTGAATAGGGAAAATACAATATACTAAGAAATGCACTCTGTACCAAAATTGTAACTGATATGCAAATTTTATAAATTTTATGAACTTAAGATTTTTGTATAAGTAATCTATCAAAAGAAAGTGCGTTTCTTATGGATTAAAATGAGGTATACGAAGCTATCGTAGCTCTGAAAACTGACAAAGTTATTTGCGTGAATAGGGAAAATACATTGTGCCAAGAAATGCACTCTGTACCAAAATTGTAATGATATGCAAATTTGATAAATTTTATGAACTTAAGATTTTTGTATAAAGTGATATATCAAAAGAAAGTGCGTTTCTTATGATTAAAATGAGGTATACGAAACTTTTGTAGCTTGAAAACTGACAAAGTTATTTGCGTGAATAGGGAAAACACATTGTGCCAAGAAATGCACTCTGTACCAAAATTGTAAAGATATGCAAATTTGATAAATTTTATGAACTTAAGATTTTTGAATAAGTGATATATCAAAGAAAGTGCGTTTCTTATAGATTAAAATGAGGTATACGAAACTGTCGTAGCTTGAAAACTGACAAAGTTATTTGTGTGAATAGGGAAAATACAATATACTAAGAAATGCACTCTGTACCAAAATTGTAACGATATGCAAATTTTATAAATTTTATGAACTTAAGACTTTTGAATAAGTGATACATCCAAAGAAAGTGCGTTTCCTATGGATTAAAATGAGGTATACGAAACTGTCGTAGCTTGAAAACTGACAAAGTTATTTGCGTGAATAGGGAAAATACATTGTGCCAAGAAATGCACTCTGTACCAAAATTGTAATGATATGCAAATTTGGATAAATTTTATGAACTTAAGGTATTTTGAATAAGTAATATATCAAAAGAAAGTGCGTTTCTTATGGATTAAAATGAGGTATACGAAACTGTCGTAGCTTGAAAACTGACAAAGTTATTGGGTGAATAGGAAAAAAATATACTAAGAAATGTACTCTGTGCCAAAATTGTAATGATATGCAAATTTTATAAATTTTATGAACTTAAGATTTTTAATAAGTGATATATCAAAAGAAAGTGCGTTTCTTATGGATTAAAATGAGGTATACGAAACTGTCGTAGCTTGAAAACTGACAAAGTTATTTGCGTGAATAGGGAAAATACATTGTGTCCAAGAAATGTACTCTGTACCAAAATTGTAAAGATATGCAAATTTGATAAATTTTATGAACTTAAGATTTTTGAATAAGTGATATATTCAAAGAAAGTGCGTTTCTTATGGATTAAAATGAGGTATACGAAACTGTCGTAGCTTGAAAACTGACAAAGTTATTTGTGTGAATAGGGAAAATACAATATGACTAAGAAATGCACTCTGTACCAAAATTGTAATGATATGCAAATTTTATAAATTTTATGAACTTAAGACTTTTGAATAGGTGATATATCAAAGAAAGTGCGTTTCTTATGGATTAAAATGAGGTATACGAAACTGTCGTAGCTTGAAAACTGACAAAGTTATTTGCTGTGAATAGGGAAAATACAATATACTAAGAAATGCACTCTGTACCAAAATTGTAACGATATGCAAATTTTATAAATTTTATGAACTTAAGATTTTTGAATAAGTGATATATTCAAAGAAAGTGCGTTTCTTATG
This sequence comes from Lucilia sericata, assembly GCF_015586225.1. NCBI lineage: Eukaryota > Metazoa > Arthropoda > Insecta > Diptera > Calliphoridae > Lucilia > Lucilia sericata. The sequence continues at coordinate 31,044 of NW_023996733.1, forward strand.
GATTAAAATGAGGTATACGAAACTGTCGTAGCTTGAAAACTGACAAAGTTATTTGTGTGAATAGGGAAAATACAATATACTAAGAAATGCACTCTGTACCAAATTGTAATGATATGCAAATTTGATAAATTTTATGAACTTAAGATTTTGTAATAAGTGATATATTCAAAGAAAGTGCGTTTCTTATGGATTAAAATGAGGTATACGAAGCTATCGTAGCTTGAAAACTGACAAAGTTATTTGCGTGAATAGGGAAAAATACATATAGCTAAGAATGCACTCTGTACCAAAATTGTAATGATATGCAAATTTGATAAATTTTATGAACTTAAGATTTTTGATAAGTGATATATCAAAGAAAGTGCGTTTCTTATGGATTAAAATGAGGTATACGAAACTGTCGTAGCTTGAAAACTGACAAAGTTATTTGCGTGAATAGGGAAAATACAATTATGGCAAGAAATGCACTCTGTACCAAAATTGTAATGATATGCAAATTTGATAAATTTTATGAACTTAAGATTTTTGTATAATGATATATCAAAAGAAAGTGCGTTTCTTATGGATTAAAATGAGGTATACGAAACTGTCGTAGCTTGAAAACTGACAAAGTTATTTGCGTGAATAGGGAAAATACTATCTGTGCAAGAAATGCACTCTGTACCAAAATTGTAATGATATGCAAATTTGATAAATTTTATGAACTTAAGATTTTTGAATAAGTGATATATCAAAAGAAAGTGCGTTTCTTATGGATTAAAATGAGGTATATGAAACTGTCGTAGCTTGAAAACTGACAAAGTTATTTGCGTGAATAGGGAAAATACAATTGTGCCAAGAAATGCACTCTGTACCAAAATTGTAATGATATGCAAATTTGATAAATTTTATGAACTTAAGATTTTTGAATAAGTGATATATCAAAAGAAAGTGCGTTTCTTATGGATTAAAATGAGGTATACGAAACTGTCGTAGCTTGAAAACTGACAAAGTTATTTGCGTGAATAGGGAAAACACATTGTACCAAGAAATGGACTCTGTACCAAAATTGTAATGATATGCAAATTTGATAAATTTTATGAACTTAAGATTTTTGAATAAGTGATATATCAAAGAAAGTGCGTTTCTTATGGATTAAAATGAGGTATACGAAACTGTCGTAGCTTGAAAACTGACAAAGTTATTTGTGTGAATAGGGAAAATACAATATACTAAGAAATGCACTCTGTACCAAAATTGTAATGATATGCAAATTTGATAAATTTTATGAACTTAAGATTTTTGTAATAAGTAATCTATCAAAAGAAATTGCGTTTCTTATGGATTAAATGAGGTATACGAAGCTATCGTAGCTTCGAAAACTGACAAAGTTATTTGCGTGAATAGGGAAAATACAATATACTAAGAAATGCACTCTGTACCAAAATTGTAATGATATGCAAATTTGACAAATTTTATGAACTTAAGATTTTTGTATAAATGATATATCAAAAGAAAGTGCGTTTCTTATGGATTTAAAATGAGGTATACGAAACTTTCGTAGCTTGAAAACTGACAAAGTTATTTGCGTGAATAGGGAAAATCACATTGTGCCAAGAAATGCACTCTGTACCAAAATTGTAATGATATGCAAATTTGATAAATTTTATGAACTTAAGATTTTTGAATAAGTGATATATCAAAGAAAGTGCGTTTCTTATGGATTAAAATGAGGTATACGAAACTGTCGTAGCTTGAAAACTGACAAAGTTATTTGCGTGAATAGGGAAAATACATTGTGCCAAGAAATGCACTCTGTACCAAAATTGTAATGATATGCAAATTTGATAAATTTTATGAACTTAAGATTTTTGAATAAGTGATATATCAAAGAAAGTGCGTTTCTTATGGATTAAAATGAGGTATACGAAACTGTCGTAGCTTGAAACTGACAAAGTTATTTGCGTGAATAGGAAAATAAATATACTAAGAAATGCTACTCTGTGCCAAAATTGTAATGATATGCAAATTTATAAATTTTATGAACTTAAGATTTTTGAATAAGTGATATATCAAGAAGAAAGTGCGTTTCTTATGGATTAAAATGAGGTATACGAAACTTTCGTAGCTTGAAAACTGACAAAGTTATTTGCGTGAATAGGGAAAATATCATTGTGCCAAGAAATGCACTCTGTACCAAAATTGTAATGATATGCAAATTTGATAAATTTTATGAACTTAAGATTTTTTGAATAAGTATATATCAAAAGAAAGTGCGTTTCTTATGGATTAAAATGAGGTATACGAAACTGTCGTAGCTTGAAAACTGACAAAGTTATTTGCGTGAATAGGGAAAATACATTGTGCAAGAAATGCACTCTGTACCAAAATTGTAATGATATGCAAATTTGATAAATTTTATGAACTTAAGATTTTTGAATAAGTGATATATCAAAAGAAAGTGCGTTTCTTATGGATTAAATGAGGTATATGAAACTGTCGTAGCTTGAAAACTGACAAAGTTAGTTGCGTGAATAGGGAAAATACATTGTGCCAAGAAATGCACTCTGTACCAAAATTGTAATGATATGCAAATTTGATAAATTTATGAACTTAAGTTTTTTGAATAAGTGATATATCAAAGAAAGTGCGTTTCTTATGGATTAAAATGAGGTATACGAAACTGTCGTAGCTTGAAAACTGACAAAGTTATTTGCTGTGAATAGGGAAAATACATAGTACTAAGAAATGCACTCTGTACCAAAATTGTAAATGATATGCAAATTTGATAAATTTTATGAACTTAAGATTTTTGAATAAGTGATATATCAAAAGAAGTGCGTTTCTTATGGATTAAAATGAGGTATACGAAACTTTGTAGCTTGAAAACTGACAAAGTTATTTGCGTGAATAGGGAAAATACAATCTGTACCAGAAATGGCACTCTGTACCAAAATTGTAAAGATATGCAAATTTGATAAATTTTATGAACTTAAGATTTTTGAATAAGTGATATCAAAGAAAGTGCGTTTCTTATGGATTAAAATGAGGTATACGAAACTGTCGTAGCTTGAAAACTGACAAAGTTATTGCGTGAATAGGGAAAATACAATATGCCTAAGAATGGCACTCTGTACCAAATTGTAATGATATGCAAATTTGTACAAATTTTATGAACTTAAGATTTTTGTATAAGTGATATATCAAAAGAAAGTGCGTTTCTTATGGATTTAAAATGAGGTATACGAAACTTGTAGCTTGAAAACTGACAAAGTTATTTGCGTGATAGGGAAAACACATTGTGCAAGAAATGCACTTGTACCAAATTTAAAGATATGCAAATTTGATAAATTTATCAATCAGATTTTGAATAAGTGATATATTCAAAGAAAGAACGTTCTTATAGATTAAAATGAGGTATACGAAACTGTCGTAGCTGAAAACTGACAAAG
>NW_023996734.1:0-33967 GCF_015586225.1 Lucilia sericata
TGAGGCGTATAGGTGACTCATATGCAATAGGGCACTGCATATTTTTAACAGCTTTCCAGAGACTATATTCTGTTTTCTTAGTAGGGTCTAAGTTTTTGAGATAATTTCTCAGATTAGATTCCTTATTATCCTTTAAAGCGATGTGAAGTCTTCTTTGGCACTGATTAAGTTTAACCTTTATGTTTGGAGATCGTGATTGTTGCCATTGACGTCTGAGTGTTCTCTTTTCTTTAATAAGAGACTCAATGTTCCTAGGACATTTCGATTTTTTGAAGTCTCCCAAGGTGACTGGGGGTGTAGACACTTTGACAGCATCTTGTAAGATATCCGTAAATATATCGACAGCGAATTGTATTTCATGGTCATTCTTCAATGAAATGTTTTGTGGCAGGTGTGAGCTAACATACATTTTATACTTTAACCAGTTCGTTTTCTTGTTAGGGAAACAAGAACAATAGTTTTCCAATTTATTTGGGGTTTCTAATAACGTTAAAATTGTAGGCGAGTGGTCTGACGAGAGGTCCAATGAAGGGATCACTGAAATAAATTCTCGTTTTATATTTTTGATTACAGCAAAGTCAATTAGATCGGGAATCTTATTGAGGTCTGTAGGCCAATAGGTAGGTTGGCCACTAGATATGGCATCTAGTCTGTTGTACGATATTGCTTCTAGCAATTGTCTGCCTTTGGGAGTAATGAGGCGAGAGCCCCAAAATGTATGTTTTGCATTATAATCACCAGCTGCTATGAATCTTGGGCCAAGAGTTTTAAAGTATTCGAGAAACTGCTCTCGATTAACATTATACCTAGGAGGACAATATATTGAAGATATTGTAACTCGACTATCAGGTATATTTATAGAGGTGGCCTGGATATGGTCCTTTTTGTATTCTGGCATTGGGAAATGTCTAATATTTTTTCTCACTAAAATGGCTGTTCCACCACAGGCTCTGCCACTTGGATGTAATTCATAAACTGAAACTATCATATATTTCAAATTTCAAATTTATATGTTTATAATTGTTTTCAATAATAATGTAATGTTTTTATTTTTAAACATGTAACTTATATTTGCTCAGCTGCATATGTATAACATTAGCTGAATTAAATAAATAACATAAAAATAAAAAGTCTACGCAGTTTTTTCAGGATCGCCCCATAAGTTGTATTGGCTCCCAGTAAAGCACTTAATACCACCTTATTCGTTGTTATATGAATATATATGGATAAAATTCGACATGAGTATGTTCTGTGTATAGAAAAATCATTCTATTGAGATGTTTTCGAACTGGCCTTTTAGTACTCTCAATACGGAAACAAAAAAGTTGCCAAGTTATCTAAAAATTTGAAAGCTAAATGGGTTTTAATAAAACGTAGCTTCCTGGTGGAGGGTATTTAAGATCCGGCATAGCCGAATATAACACTCTTACTTGTTTTAACTAATATTTCAGAGTGATTTTACCGAATTTTTCTTATACACTATGTTTCCTCAGATTAGTCAGAATTCTCGAGGGACATGCAAAAAATGCTGTATAAAAAGTAATTTATACTGATTTTTTAATAACACTGGCCAACAAAAAACTTTAAAAATCGAAAGAAAGGATTGCTATTCAAAATTTGAATCTGGCGTTAGAATTTTTATCATATCCGGGTTTTGTGTCTTGTTTGCCTTACCTTTATTAATCGAAATAAAATTTTTATTTTTTCCTATGCGTCAAAATTTTGAGATAAATAGGTTTGAAATCAGCATTATTCTTCAGTAGTGTTTGTAAAATATTTGAACTAAAATTAGTATTGAACCTAACAATCAATTCAGAAAACCAAAATAATAATATAAAATTTTTTTACCAGATTTTTAGGATTTTTTTAACGTTTTTTAAAAAAATAAAAAAGATAATTTTCAAAAAAGTTTTTTTCATTTTATTTTAACAGAATTTTCAATGCTTTTTTATTTCTGTGCAACAACATTTTTGTGACAAGAAAACCATTGTTAGAGTTTTGTGAGTAACACCAATAAAATTTTTATATAAAAAATAACTAAAACTCCAAATATTAAATTTTTTCTTCCATAAAAGAACATCCGTCTTAGTCGAGTATAATGTTTTTACTTGTTTTGATATAAAGTTTTATTAAATCCAGATTTAATGAATGACAGTTTTCAAAATCCCGTTTTTTCAATATATTTTCATTCAAATCCCGCTTTTTAGTCACTCGGATACCGCTTTTATTCCAAAAGCATCTGGTCACGTAAATCATAAACATACGTGTATTCCAAAAAATAACAAAATAATGGATGAACAAATCAGAGTGCTATATTCGGCTATGCCGAATCTTAAATACCCTCCACCTGTAAGCTACATTTTATGATATTTTTATAAATATTACTAGATACGTATTTAATAAATTGTTAAAGTTTCAATTGTGCTTCCGTGATGAGGGTGCTATCATTTAGAAATCATATATACCTTTTATGGAGATATGGACAATTATTGGCCAATCCGAACAAAATTTCACAGAATGATTTATCGATAAAAAAACACTGTGCCGGATTTTATCCGTATATATTTATAATTGAATGAAATATGACTTATGGAAATGGGCCTTATATGAGAACTAAGACCAATTATGCACTGATACTATTTATACCCTACACCACTTTAGAGGGGAGGATATATTGGGTTTGTGCTGAAGTTTGTAACGCACAATAATATTGGTCCTATACCCACCTTAAAGTATACCAATCGGCTCAGAATCCTTATGTCCGTCTGTCGGTCCGTCCATGTAAACTTTGTAATCAAACTACAGGTCCCAATTTTTAAGATAATTCAATGAAATTTGGTACATGATCTTCTATTGTCGCAGGGACGAAGCCTATTGAAAATGGTTAAGATCGGCCCATTATTTCACCTAGCCCCCATACAACTGAACCCCCCAATAGGGCTTTTAATCCTTGTAATCAAACTACAGGTCGCAATTTTGCAGATAATTCAATGAAATTTGGCACATGATCTTTTATGGTATCGTAGACGAAGCCTATTGAAAATGGTTAACATCGGTCCATTATTTCACCTAGCCCCCATACAACTGAACCCCTGAATAGGGCTTTTAAACCTTGTAATCAAACTACAGGTCGCAATTTTGGAGAATTCAATGAAATTTGGCACATAATCTTTTATGGTACCGTAGACGAAGCCTGTTGAAAATGGTTTACATCGGTCCATTATTTCACCTAGCCCCCATACAACTGAACCCGACGAATAGGGCTTTTAAATTCATAATTATGTTTAATATACTCATATCTCTACAAAAAGCTGCAAAAACCAAGTTGTATACAAGACTTGATGACCCTCACGAATTCCATAATAATAGGTTCTCATATGACCCTAGCCCCTATGAAAAGCCCCCATCAAAATTTCACTTAAATGTCCACAATTTTATTCAACAATAAACGGCTTAAGTATGTATATCTAAGGCAAGGTACAATTCAACTTAAATGCTTTATTATGGCAACTAAATCACATTATATTTTTGTCAAAGGTGTAGGGTATTATACGGTCGGCCTCGCCCGACTATAATTTCTTACTTGTTTTTTTTTAAGATTTCTTATATACACAAAATATCCTTATTCCGATATCTTTATTTATCAATGAAATATGCGATTTTCTGAAGTGGATCTTATATGACAAATATGAACAATTATGGACCTATGGATCGAAAAAAACTTATTTTTATAGCCTATTTATATCCTACACCACTTAAGTAGGGAGGATATAGTGGGTTTGTAACGCACAATAATATTGGTCCTATACCCACCTTAAAGTATACCAATCGGTTTAGAATCATTTTCTGAGTCGATTTGGAATTTGAAACATGGAATTTTGTACATGATCTTCTATTGTTGGACGAAGCCTATTGAAAATGGTTAAGATCGGTCATTATTACACCTAGCCCCCATACAAGTGAACCCCTGAATAGGGATTGTAAAGCTTGTAATCAAACTTCAGGTCTCAATTTTGAAGATAATTCAATGAAATTTGGCACATTATTACACCTAGCCCCCATTCAAGTGAACCCCTGAATAGGGCTTGTAAAGCTTGTAATCAAACTTCAGGTCTCAATTTTGAAGATAATTCAATGAAATTTGGCACAGATCTTCTATAGTACCGCAGATGAAGCCTATTAAAAATGGTTAACATTGGTTCATTATTTTACCTAGCCCCCTTACAACTGAACCCGACGAATAGGGCTTTTAAATTCATAATTATGTTTAATAACTCGTATCTCGACAAAAAGCTGCAAAACCAAGTTCTATACTAGCCTTGATGACTCTCATGAATTTTATAATTATAGGGTCTCATTTGACCATAGCCCCTATACAAAGCCCCCTTCAAAATTTGACTTAAATGTCCACAATTTTATTCAGCAAGAAACGGCTTAAGTATATCTAAGGCAAGGTACAATTCAACTAAATGCTCTATTATGAAAACTAAATCACATTTTATTTTTGTAACAGGTGTAGGGTATTATATGGTCGGCCTCGCCCGACTATAATTTCTTACTTGTATTAAAATATCTTTATTGCTTAATCGGATATTTGCATTTAAGCGGTCCTTATTTGGGAGCTGTGACTAATTATGGACCGATTTATGGACATTTCGCAGGGTGTTTCATATCTACTATAAACATTCATGACTAATATTATACCGATATCTTCATTCAGTTATGAAATATGTGCGTTTACGTGGTTATCGGAAATGGGCCTTATATGGGATCTATGCCCAATTATGGACCGATCCAAAATATATTTTGCAGAGTGATATATGTATACACAATACATATTTATGTTAAATATTTTTTCAATATCTTTATTTCTAAATTAGTTAGTGCATTTAAGTAATTTTCGGAAGGGCCGATCCGGAAAAAATTTCGCAGGGTGTTTTATATCTACTTTAAACACATTCGTGATGAATTTTATACCGATATCTTCATTCTGTTATGTAATATGTGCGACTACGTGGTTATCGGAAATGGGCCTAAAAATATTTTGCAAAGCGATATATGTATTGTGTATACATATTTATGTTGTATATTATTCCAATATCTTTATTTCTTAATTAGTAATTTGTATTTAAGTATTTTTCGAAAGTGGACCATATATGGGAGCTGTGACCAATAATCGACCTATACAGATCTACGTTGGTAATAAGATTTCTGTACTTATTATATATATATATATATATATATATATATATATATATATATATATATATATATATATATATATATATATATATATATATATATATATATATATATATATATATATGCAAAATTTCGTGGTGATACCTATATTTTTGCCGAAGTTATTAACGATAAATCTATTTCCGAAAATATATACCTTTGTGTGGGGACTATGAGCAATTTTGAATCGATTGTTTTGAGTTTGAACATTTTAGATCCCTGCGTAAAAAAATAACGTGTGACAAAATCCATTCTATTATCTTTAGTAGTTTCTGAGAAAACTACTCGAGAATTAGGTTAAAAACTTATTTTTTTTGGAATTAGTCAGACATTTTTACTCATAACTTTTTACGTTGTGGACCGATTTTCAATACCAAACTGCTTAGGTCAATATTGAATATTTTCATTGAATTTGGCTGATTTATTTTGCTAAATTTTAACGTAAGAGTGTTTGAGGCAGACGGGCAGACAGACAGACAGACAAACAGACGGACACAGCTAAATCGACTCAGAATTTCATAAGGATCCAGAATATATATACTTTGTTGGGTCTCAGATGAATATTTCTTGGTGTTACACACGGATTGACAAACTTATGTATACCCTCTATAACCACTGATGGTGGTGGAGGGTATAAAAAAAACAACATGGCGATAAGCTGTCGTAAAAACGGATTAATTGGCTATTGTAATTCAGAGGCCGAATTAAGCAATTCAACTGTCCGTGTGAACTTGGTATATGACATGAAATCCGTCCAATCAGTGCTGCTAGATTAGGGGATTTTTATAGCAATTTGGGATAGAATATTTGGTTTGGGGATCTGGAGGAATGGTTTGGTGATCTTTCATAGATTAGGTGAAGATCTAAGTGAGTACACATAAAAGGGGATTTTTTCGTTCTACAAGAGCTGCTTTTTGAATTTTCTATACTATTGAACCTAAAAACATGAAATTAAGCATGTAGAGCCCAGATTAGGTGAAAACCTATAAAAGGGGATTTTTTGGTACTTTTTCGTATGTATATGTATATCCCACTCCCCTTGGAAAGAATGAAAGATAGCTATGTATGTTGTATGTATGTATGTATTATGTATGTATGTATGTATGTATGTATGTATGTATGTATGTATGTATGTATGTATTGTATGTATGTATGTATGTATGTATGTATGTATGTATGTATGTATGTATGTATGTATTTGTATGTATGTATGTATGTTATGTATGTATGTATGTATGTCTGTAGTATGTATGTATGTATGTATGTATGTATGTATGTATGTATGTATGTATGTATGTATGTATGTATGTAGTAGTATGTATGTATGTATGTATGTATGTATGTATGTATGTATGTAGTATTATGTATGTATGTATGTATGTATGTATGTATGTATGTATGTATGTATGTATTATGTATGTATGTATGTATGTATGTATGTATGTATGTATGTATGTATGTATGTATGTATGTATGTATGTATGTATGTATGTATGTATGTATGTATTATGTATGTATGTATGTATGTATGTATGTATGTATGTATGTATGTATGTATGTATGTATGTTATGTATGTATGTATGTATGTATGTATGTATGTATGTATGTATGTATGTATGTATGTATGTATGTATGTATGTATGTATGTATGTATGTATTATGTATGTATGTTATGTATGTAGTATGTATGTATGTATGTATGTATGTGTATGTATGTATGTATGTATGTATGTATGTATGTATGTATGTATGTATGTAGGTATGTATGTATGTATGTATGTTGTGTATGTATGTATGTATGTATGTATGTATGTATGTATGTATGTATGTATGTATGTATGTATGTATGTATGTATGTATGTATGTATGTATGTAGGTATGTATGTATGTATGTATGTATGTATGTATGGTATGTAGTATGTATGTATGTATGTATGTATGTATTATGTATGTATGTATGTATGTATGTATGTATGTATGTGTTGTATGTATGTATGTAGGTATGTATGTATGTATGTATGTATGTATGTATGTATGTATGTATGTATGTATGTATGTATGTATGTATGTATGTATGCATGCATGCATGCATGCATGCATGCATACATGTATGTATGTATGTATGTATGTATGTATGTATGTATGTTGTATGTATGTATGTATGTATGTATGTATGTATGTATGTATGTATGTATGTATGTATGTATGTATGTATGTATGTATGTATGTATGTATGTATGTATGTATGTATGTATGTATGTATGTATGTATGTATGTATGTATGTATGTATGTATGTATGTATGTATGTATGTATGTATGTATGTATGTATGTATGTTGTATGTTATGTATGTATGTATGTATGTATGTATTATGTAGTATGTATGTATGTATGTATGTATGTATGTATGTATGTATTATGTATGTTTATGTATGATGTATGTATGTATGTTTATGTATGTTATGTTGTATGTATGTATGTTGTATGTATTATGTATGTATGTATGTTATGTATGTATGTATGTATGTATGTATGTATGTATGTATGTATGTATGTATGTATGTATGTATGTATGTATGTTATGTATGTATGTATGTATGTATGTATGTATGTATGTATGTATGTATGTATGTATGTATGTATGTATGCTGTATGTAATGTATGTATGTATGTATGTATGTATGTATGTATGTATGTATGTATAGGTATGTATGTATGTATGTATGTATGTATGTATGTATGTATGTACTGTATGTATGTATGTATGTATGTCTGTCGTCCGTATGGATGTATGCATGTATGTATGTATGTATGTATGTATGTATGTATGTATGCATGTATGTATGTATGTTAGGGTGGGTCGCATAATTGCTGTTTTCGACAAAATTTGTACCAAAATCATTCCCGAGAAAATTGTAATAGTATTATATTCGGCTATGATGAATCATATATGTATATCCACCATAAGCATCTATCGTATAAATTGAGGACTTTATGGATAAATTATACTACGGTTAACTAATTGCTATTTATTGATAATAAACTTATTTTCCGTAAAAGGGGGACATGGCTATATCGTCTTAGAATCTAATAAGAACCTAGAAAAACTATATACTTACAAGCGGAATCACAAAATCAATATACCCCCTAATATTTTTATACCCATCAAAAAAGGATTGGGGTATATTAATTTTGTGATTCCGTTTGTAAGGTAGTAGACCCACCAAATTATATATTTATTCATGAATCTGGCTTCTTAAAAAAAAATGAATTAGTGTGGCCTCCAGTAGGTTAGTGGTTTATGTTATAGTCAGACCTGACGTCGTGCATTCGATTCCCACCTAAGGCATTGGTTAGGAAGTGCACAACGGGACCGATGCAGGCCTACAAGTATTCCTTCGGATTTTATATAACATCCTCATTTCAAACTAACTAACTTAATAACATTCACGAATCAGAAATGTTGAAATACATAGAAACTTAATATTTTCTTAGAACAAACAATATAAATTTAACAAGAATAAACCTAAGATTGACGTATTTATTAAAATTCTTATTACTTTGCTATAACAAGGTCAGAAATGTTTAGAAATTCATATGCATGAAATCAAAATTATCTCATCCTACCAAATTTGGACCAAAATTTAAACCTACCAACCAAACTACCAAAAGTCATTTCAGAGATTTGAAACTACCAATTTTGGTCCAATTGGACAAATGTAGCAACGCTGGTGGGTCGAAAACAGGCTTTTCGTTCGGATCAACTTCTAATAGTGAAATTATGTTGTATTTTAACGTCAAATGGAAGACTGTAAAATATTCAATTATTTTGAGTTTGTAAAGTTTGCGTTTATATGGGAAAAATGGCACTTTTTGGAGTTTTTAACAAAATGAGGCTTTAAGTATTAATTATTGCACAATTTCATAGCAAAATCGTAATGACTACAAAATTATCTTTCCAAAAAGATGTAAAAACTCAAAATTGGTTAAAAAATAGTTGAGTTATTAAAATTTCCCCCGAGAATTTTGTGATTTTGAAGACATATAAAAGTAAGTATAAGAAAATTTTTGTTAGTTTTGAAAAATTTTATAAACAAATATTATGTTTATCTTTATAAGATTCATAAATGTGCTAGTACGAATTTTTGTTCAAATTGGATAACGCTTACTTGGTTTAGTCTGTGGTCAAAAAAGGGCCATTATTTTAGCAGCATATTTATTATTTCCGAGTCCATGAAAAGTTATTATATTATTATGATTAAAAATCATTAACCCTCTAAAAACCGGGGTCAAAATCAAGTTTTTGTATATTTAATATTCTTCATTAAAAATAGCAAAATATTGTGTATTTAATTATGAATTAATTTTGACAAACTACACGAAAATATATCCAGAAATCTAGTAATCAAACTTCTTCAAAAATTAACCCTCTGTCATACTTGGGGTCAATTCAAGACCGATTTTTTTAAACACTACAAAAAACCAGAGACAGAAAATAATTATTATCTATGAAATTTTTGCCTAAAAAAATCAGTATGAAAGAATAGTCCTAGAAATGTTTTGAATGTACCAAAATATTTCCCAGACCTTTTTTAATCGATTTCTTCAATAAACTTTTTTTTCTTGATTTTTATAATAAAAATTGAAAATAAAAATTATTTTTGATTTTTATTCTATTTGTTTCAATAAAAAATTATTTATGTTGTTTTTAATAATACTCATTCAGTAATTTTTATTTATTCAAACAAAAAATAGAAATCAATCAATAATTTTTATTTTTCAAAGCAAAGAATAAAAATCACCTAAAAAATATTAATTTTCCAATTTTCGAATCTAATTTCTGCACAATTTCTTCAAATTTGGTCGATGATATCAGTGGTAAAGAAATTTTACCAATTTTCTATTAATCTCTGATTAAACCCGATCATTTTTAATGTGTTTTAAAGGTAAATATCGCATAATGAGTTTTATAATTAATTTCAAAAAATAAAAATCATTGCCTGATTTTTATTTGTGCCTTATGGTTTAAAAATTATTTGTGTTTTTTATTATTGATTTTTATTTGAAAAAGTTTTCAGTAATTTTTACGGAAAATATAAAAAATTCAAATCAAAAGCAATTTGTATTTTCTGAGAAATGAAATACAAACGAAATAAAATTTGTAATTTTAATTTTTTAAAATAAAAATAATAACAATTACTGTCTCTGCAAAAAACACTTTAAAAGGAATTTTTTGAAATTAATTTTCTTAAAGAATTAATGGATAGATATCCAGTATTTGGTTTATCGTATTATTTGAATGTAGTAAAAATAACTTCTAAGAAGTTTCATCAATATCCATCAACATATTGACAACATCATGCTCTTATTTCTTCTTTCCGAAACTAAAATGATTTTTAGTTTCGGAAATTTGATCAGAACGCTAATATGCTTAAAACCACATCGTTACTGTCTCAATGTGTCGGAATATTGAATATTTACTTCTACTTGACGAGTTTGAGAGGGACACTGACTTTAATGTTGGCGATATAGCGGTTTGCCGATGCGCTGCACATACTGCGCAGCTTGTTGCAATCGATACAATTAAAAACTGAAATATAAAAAAACTTTGTTTTAAAATCTCGAAATTTAGTTAAATATTTGAGAAAATCCACAAACGGTTTTCGATCAATTTTTGATATAAATAATGTCAAAATTCCTCAAATTAACAGCCCAACTCGATGGGGATCGACCTTTCGAATGATTTCCGATGTGAAATCCTCAAAATCTTTAATAACAAACGCAGATATTTTTTGGAAAAACTTTATTTAAAGTCTAAAACTGGCTTTATATACACGTATATAAATGATCATATATTAAAAACTATAAATTCAATTTATTAATCTTCACCAGTTTTGTGTTCAGCATGTTCATCTTGTTAATATACAAAATAAATTTGAAGTTTTAAAAAATGCTGTAAAATTTGTAAATTGTAATGCTCTTATTTTCTTCAAAAAAATTTAAGGCTGACGATATGTATCTAACTAGCTATACCCAGTGTGCTTTGCTACCCTAAAAACAATATAAACAAAAACGTCACTTATGATTTTTATGATTCTAGCTCTTATATCTTTCCAGATGTACGATTTTTTGTATTTACTTCTTACAGTTTCCCGATTAACGAAATTTTGTGTTCATATGGGAGGTTCCACTCCCCCAATTTCCTAGTCCGCTAAATTACCACACAAAACTTCACATTGATGTGAATAGTTTCTTAGATATACGATTTTTTTGTATTTAATTAATGTAGAAGGTTCCAAGCCCCCTAATTAAAGTCCGTCCATTTTCCTTAAAGATGTTCACATGAACTTTAGAGTTATTCGTGCAAATTTTGAAGATTATAGCTCTCATAGTTTCCAAAATAACCGAATTTTTGTATTTAATTCATATGGGAGGTACCACGCCCCCTAATGCAAGTCCGCCCACTTTTTTCATATATACTTATATTGACACTAAAGTGGTTCCGACAAAATTTGAGAACTCGTAAGTGTTTTTTTTCTCAGATATACTAATTTACGATTTTCTTTATTTGGGAGGTGCCACGTACACTAAAGCTAGGCCACCCATACTATCCCCATATACATATTTATGTGGATGTCATAGATGTCCATACAAAAGACTCTAGCTGTTACACTTTCTGAGATACGTGAATTTTAATATTTATTTTGTATGTGTGCGTGGTATCTCGCCCACTTGAAATTTCGAAATAAAAAGTAGGAAATTTTTCCCATTGATTACCTTTTATAACGAATGAATGAGTTAATTTTGTACTCGATATAACGAATTTCAAAACAATTTTGTATAAAAAGTGGTGAAAATAATACAAAAAGAGCACTTCATTATTATTCAAAAGATATAAAGAATTAAGATTCTAAATCCAACAGAATGGGTACACAGTTTTTGAAATCAACAAATTCAAAAAATCTTTCAATAGAAATGGAAATTACAATTACATAATGTAAAAATCTTTATTTAAAGGAATATTGTGATTGTTTTAAAAATACAGACACAAATTTAATTGTTTGCCAACAAAATTACACATGGGAATTATACCCGTAATTTGCTTATTTAAATAAGAAAACAATACATTTATCTACCATTGATAAATTTTTTTCTTAATATCATTAATTTTGGTTTGTTTCTAATTTTAACGAAAAAAAATTTCTATATTTTGAAAACTGCAGAGAAACTGCATAGAAATGGTAGCAATATCCTTATCATTAAATCATAGAAAGGTTGTTATTCGGTTTAGCGAATTTTTCGTTTTTACGAATAGGCCTGACATTATATCTTTCGTTAAACCGGGAAACCACTGTATTTATAAAATTTAAATTAATTAACACTTTTAATTGTCAATTACTTTATTTACCTTTGTCAAATTTAAAGACAAAAACATACAATATAATATATACTAAACATAACAAATTGCATACAATAGCAAAGTCTTACTGAACAAACAACCCATCAAGTTTTATTGTTCAGTCGGCTTGATTTGTACTAACCAGTCAAACTAATAGTCTCTTAGTAACTGCCGGTCCACACTAGGAAACTTTTTTTGGGAAACTTTTGATTTTGCGTGAGAGAGAAAGAGAATATCATTCATCTCTCTCGCGGTACGGAGTTTCCCGTACTCAGAAACTTGTTTTGTTATTCTTCTCATTCGTACAACAACAAATCAATGCAATTAATACGTAGTTTCTGAAACAAAAGTTTCTATGTGTGGACATTAAGGAAACTTCAAAAGAGAATTAAGAAAAAGATTCTTAACAAAAGTTTCCTAGTGTGGACCAGGTCTAAGAAAACGAAACCAAGAACTAAGCAATACGTAAGCAGCACACGCAAATCTGTTTTTACTGTTCAGTCGTTGTGTTCAGTTCGGCTGAGTTGAAAAACTTAACATGGCCGCTGCTTGTGTGTGTGGCTGCTGAAGAAAAACAAAACCACTTTCAAGTTATTGCAGCAGTGCGTTGACACAGTTGACTGACTTCAGTTAGCTTGTGAGGGAAAAATAAATACTTGAACTTTCTTCAGTTCAGTCGACATTTAAAAAAATAAAACTAAATATTAAACCCTGGTTTATATTATTTAAAAAAATCATCAATTTTAGTCTGTTTTAGGTTGAGGATGTTGGTTACAGTTTTATCTTCTATTTTTTTCAAACAAAAAATTTTAATTATATCTTGCTCTAAGCAAAAATGTCGCAAAATATCTACTGCATTTAAAATTTCTTTAATCGAAAATTGTTTTTCTTCAACAAAAACTTCTTAATTTAATTCATGATAATATAAAAAAAATTCGTATGTGACAATATCGTGAAGTTTTTCCATATAACATGACTTTTAATAGCCACGGATAGATGGCATATACAGTGTCTCTCATAAGTATTCGAATTTAGGTAAACTATGAAAAAAAACCAAATTTAATAATATATTTTGTGTGGAAAATAAAAAAATTAATTTGTTATATTGTCTAGATAGTCCTTAGTTTTAATATCACGCCCCTTAAAACTTGAAAAAAACTTGTTGCCCGTTACAATAACACTGTAAGTCCAAAATTTTGATTTTAATTTGATCATAGTAAATAATATTTAAACACATATCAACATTTTTGAGTTAGATCATAATGATATCGTGCCATGCAGCATGGAGGCCATTGATATATAAAAATAATGATTTTACTATTTTGTATGGTGTTTTTTAGAGGCATGTTTTGGAGATGTACACTTCCACAACACATTGAAAACTTAAAATGTATAAAAGCTGATATCTAAAAGAATATATACCAGAAAACTTTCCCCGAAAATAGTTGATCCTAGTATTATAAAAATGGACTTAAGTTCCAATATATTGAATTAGCGACAGCAGAATTATCCGAATAATTTATCTTGGAACGTTTAAATACAGATTCTTGTAACAAAAAATATTATTTTTAGATACCCCAAGGCGTCTTTTACGTCGCAATATCAAATTTTTGTTTTATCTCTGGAAATAAGGAGAAAAATTTACAATTATGGCCAAAAATCGCCATTTTAATGATATTACTTGAAAAAAGGTACAAATTCCCCAAAACTGTGGACCAAATGGGCCAAAAATATATCCTTTCCGTGGATAGTAACCCCTTAAAACAATATTACGCATAAAAACCATTCGATTCTAAAATTTGTGTTGCGTATAATATGATCAAATATGAAATACAGGAAAAATTCGTATACTTTTGAGAGGCAATTTCATGGACTTTTTTTTAAAAATCCACAATTAATTTAAGTCAATGCAAATTTTTCAAGTTTTAAAAAGCGTGATATAAAACATAAGGACTATCTAGACAATATAACAAATTAATTTATTTATTTTGCACACAAAATATATTATTAAATTTGGTTTCTTTTTATAGTTTACCCAAATTCGAATAATTATGAGAGACACTGTATGTGAAAAGTGCTTATATCAAAAAGTGGACTATAAAGAAATCTTTTTATATGAAATTGATCGACAGAGACATTTATATCTAATAAAATTGACAATGTCACTAATGTGACTATAACAGTGATGACTATAAACGAAAACTACTGTATACAATTTTTGTGATACGTCCGATCAAAATATATTAATAAAGTAGCTTTACTTGAACAGCTATATTTAAACTAGATAAATGCAGAAGTTGTCAAAGTTTATTTTTAAAATTATCAACATTGTTTATGTCGCCATTTTTAATTTGTGTTTTGGTATTTGTGAAAAGTTAAAAAAGTGAATGAAAAGTGGTTTTAAAGTGGTTTAAAAGTGTTATAAATTATATAATATATAAAAATATAACTATATCCTTAATATTTTAAACATAAAAGTATTTTTTATACCTTCCACTTTGTCATTCCGTGTGTAACAGAAAGAAATATTCATCGGATACCCAACAAAGTATATAGTATATTCTTGGTCCTTATGAAATTCTGAGTCGTCTGTGTAAAACACGCTCACGAAAATCGAAGTGAAATAAATTATTGAAATTTGGCCAGAATATTTCCTATTGTCCTAGGTAGTTTGGTATTGAAAATGAGTAAAATCGGTTCACATGGGGAAAAGTTATGAATCAAAAGTTAAAACAACTCCGAAAAAAATAAGCGTTTTTTACACATTCTGATGTAATTTTCTCGAAAACTATGCAATATAACTCCATGAAAATCATCTACATTTGTTTTTGCACGAGAACTTTATTCCTGTTGAAAATTGCCGGAATCGGTTCACAATTTTTTATACCTCCCATACAAAAATACATATTCCCGGAAAATGAGTTTATCGTTAATAAAATTCTATGTCAATAGAATTCATTTAGAGAAAAAATTTTCTGGATCGGTTCATAATTGGAAATAACTCCCATACAAGGTTCCCTCCCGAAAATCACTTAAACGCGCAAACCTCATTATTAATTTAAGATATCCATATAAAATTTGATACAAATTGCTCTTATATACAAAAATGTTACTGTGAAATTTTTTTCCGATCGGTTTATAATTGGTCATAGGTCCCATACAAGGTCCCCTTCAGAAAAACACTCAAAGGCACACAACTCATTACCAAATAGTGATATCAATAAAACAATTTTATCATAAATACTATTACACGATCGGTTTATATTTAGTCATAGCTCCTATACAAGGTTCCCTTCCAAAAATCACCTAAACGCACATAATTCATTACTAAATATTGATATCGATACATTTAGCACAAATATTGCTCTTATATACATAAATCACACTATAACATTTTTTCACGATCGGTCCATATTTGGTCATAGCTCCCATACAAGGTCACCTCCAGAAAATCACTTGAATGCACAATATTTATTACCAAAGAATGATATACTAGATACAGAATTTAACCAAATTTTGTCTTTATAAAATAAAGTTTATATACAATAATGTTATTGTGGAATTTTTATACGATCGGACCATAATTGGTCATAGCTCCCATACAAGGTCCTCTTACGAAAATCTCTTTAACGCACATTACTCTTACAAAAAAAGCTATTGATACAAAATTTTGCACAAATATTATTTTTGTATACCAAAATTATATTTTAAGATTTTTTCACGATCGGTTCATAATATGGGTGCGATCGGTCCCATACAAGGTTCCCTTCCGAAAATTACTTAAACACACATAACTTATTACTAGATTACGATATAGATACAAAATTTGACTGAAATATAGCTTTTTTATATTGAAAATTTCCTTAAATCTTTCACACAAATTATTAAATATCGCTAAAGCATATCTTAGGGCGCTTTAAAAATATAAAAAAAATGGCGTTTGTAGTGTTCAGTAAATCTTGCAACTGTAACAGATTTAAGCTGATTTAAGATTCGGTTAGACCGAATATAGCACTCTAACTTGTTTTTATTTAAGTTTTCTTCCCATTGTTGTTGAAAGAAATTTTTGTTAAATTTTATAAACTAAAACCATACGATTTTAACACAATCTTAAATTATTCCAAAAACAAAATACATGTGGTTGTTGTACAACAAGAAATGTCGCTACTTTGCAATTGTAAGCAATTTTACATTTGATTTGGTGAATTGTTGTACTGAATCGTAAATTTATTTTTGCTGTGCGAAGAAAAAACATGCCAATAGTATAATAACCGAAAGACTTAAAAGAATAAATAAAATCAGAAAAATAAGTAATAAACAACTAATAAATATGTACTATGTAAATAAATTGGAATCATTTAATGAATTGAACAATGAATTAGGTCGAAATTATCGACGTATAAAGAACATTGTACCTGAAAATGATGACATTATAGAATGTTTTTAATGTGTTTTTCTATAATAATATCCAAAATAGATTAATATTTCTTACTTCGATCTTTTTGTTTTATCCAATTAAAAAATATTTCTCGAGCTAGAGGTCAATTGTTTATAAAAATGTTTTATTAATTTATTTTCCAATATTTCGACATCCTTCGAATATCATTTTGAAGGCTGTAACAAGAAAAAACAACAATTTAAGAAAAATAATAACAACCACTGTGCTTAAATCAAAACAAACAAACAAACATAATAATAACGAAAAGAAAAATAAACTTACAATGAGTTACAACTACATATATGAAGCATTTCCAGAGTGTATCGTTCATCATATTTATTCTCTCCTTGTAATATCTCCACATTATCAAAGTTTGGCCTCTCTCCGCACAGTAGGACGCAAGTGCAGTTTTCCGTGTTGATATTTTGTCTACATTCCCAAAATCAGATTTATGTTCTGCTATTCGTGTTTTCAGTTTATTTTTCCTGGTGCCAACGTAAACTTGATCCTTGCGATTGCCCTTACATCCAATCTTATATATTAGGTTGGTATTGTACATTTTGTATTTGAGAAATGTTGTTTTAAAATGTTTGTCGATATGTGTGCAAGTGTGTATTTCTCATTATCATACATTATAGCATTTTTAGTCCGTTCCGCAATATCAGGCACATAGGTCATTGATTACATACATATATTCTCGTATTATCCTTACGTTGTACTGGTTTTTTTTTTCTTCTTTTATGTTTTTTGGGAAAGCATTTTCTGTAAGAGTGTTTTTAATTTTTCCAATGAAACGATCCGTCACTAATAGAAAGGACCCTGGTTATAAGGTTGTTAGCCGTATTCATTTTCACCTTCCTTGTAATTAATGATTCTTCATAAGGCAGTTGGTTTTTAATACCAGTCAATTTTCATTATATTGCCATTCCTAACGACTAAGGTATCTAAGTATGGGAGTTCTCCGTCAACTTCCTCCCCCATCATAAATTTAATATTGCGGTGAAATAAATTCAATTGTAAAAAGGTTCCCTCCATTGCACTTGTTTTCACAATCCCAAAAAGGTCGTCCACATATTTTGTTAATAATCTAGATTTTTCGTCAAGATTTTTCACGCAACTTTCCAGAAATTCCTCCATTACAATGTCGGCTAAAATGGGTGATGCTGAAGGACCTATAGGAAGTCCCTTGCATTGGATATACACACGCCATGTGACGGTTACTACCCATTCGGGCACAATATATATATTTTTTTTGGATTTATTTCCTTTCAATTTTTGTTCACTTTTCATTTGCGCCAATAATAAATTATTATTAATATAAAATGTTTGTTTATTTCTCTTCAATTTCTGTTTTGCACCTTTTACTTATAATGTTCTTCTTCTCGTCATGGAATTCACAGGAGTTGACAGCATGGTAATTGCCAAAATTCCATACGAGAATTAAATATAGGTGGCGGTGATGATAGTACTAATGTAAGGTTGCATTTGAAATTCAACAATGAATCAAATAACCTAACAGTGTACGGTAACATTTCTAAAACACGTTGATTATGACGTCACCCAATAAATGTAGTGTAACTGCATGTAACTGACTATCTGACTGAGAGAAGTTCGCTAAAACCAAAAGCTTCCCTATTAAATTAAAGTCCTTGTTGCAATAACACCAGTCCATGCGTTGTAATATAAAAACTTAAAGTCCAAATCGCAAAATTATTCGTTTTGAATATTAATTGCTTTTTATAATATTAATATTATCAATTAACAAGTTAGAGTGCTATATTCGGCTGAGCCGAATCTTAAATAAATAGAAAAACCCCAAGATTTAAACAGCTTAAATCCGTTACAATTGCAAGATTTTATTTTTTAAAGTGCCTTAAATTTCCTGCCCCAAAATTCAAATTTTCGGGGCAGGATCTAGATGTGACCAATTACGGACCGATCGTAAGAGCAATACTTGTACCAAATTTTATATGGATATCTTAATTAAGTAATGAGTTATGTGCCTTTATGTGATTTTCGGGAGGGGACCTTGTATGGGAGCTATGACCAATTATGGACCAATCGGAAAAACATCACAGTAACATTTCTGTATATAAAATCAATACTTGTACCAAATGTACCTTTTCCCGATGTGAACCGATTTTCGACACCAAACTGCCTAGGACAATAGGGAATATTATGGACAAATTTTAATAATATATTTTACTTCGTTTTTACGTGATCGTGTTTTACACAGACAGACGGACATAGCTAAATCGATTCAGAATTTCATAAGGACCAAGAATATATATACCTTGTTGGGTATATATATTCTTAGTGTTACACACGGAATGACAAAGTTATATATACCCTCTATCACCACTCATGGTGGTGGAGGGTATAAAAAGGTAAGAGTATTTGAAATCAAAATTAAAAAAGTGTATTTCCGCTGTACCAAAATTGTATTGTAACTACATATCCTATATTAAAATCGAAAAGTGTTGAAAAAAATATATACATATATATGTTTCAAATTACTATAATCATTTGTTTAAATAATCAAAACTTTATTTAAACAAATATATATATGTACATTTTAAAACATTTGTCAATTCGTTATATAAAATTGAGTCTTTTAATGTTGGTTTTTATATTTAATTATTATTCATAACCTTATTAAGTTTAAAATCAAACATTCAATAGGGAGTTTCAAAACGATGTGTTACAATCAAATTAATGTACAATTGTTTGCAAACATTTCTGCTAATAAAGTTAATAAACATCATAATATATTTAAACGAGTGCCATCTATGTGTGAGGTGTTAAGTGGAGTTAGTAGCGTGGACACGAACCTCTTAAAATCCTTAATTTGAGGATTACAGCAGCCTAGACCACGTACAATTCTACAAGTTCCACAACTCTACAAATATAATCCTTACACACCATATTTAACAACCTGTGGATATCACAAATAATTTAGGGAGACCAGATAAGTACATTAGACTTAAAAAGAAAAGTAAAAAGTTAAAAAAACCTAGAATTGAAAATCTCAAAAAAAAAAAAATAAGGTTTAAAATATATAAAAAAGGAAAAGCCGTTATAATTGTCTGTTAGGAATTTAACGTGTTCTTACACTACATTTATGAAGGTCAAACTAATTTGACATTGGACTTCGATAAACATAATTTATGTTAAATGTTTTTATATATGTATATACACAGAAAAAAGTTTCAGCATAAATATTATGAACTGCTTTCATTGACTAAAGTTAATAATATTTAAGAATATGTTCCTAAATTGCATGAATTTTTTATTTTTTATATTTTTAAACATAATCTAGAAGCCTTGACTTAAAATATTAAAATGAAGATATTAATAGGTAACGGATATTTATTTCAATTTTTTATGAAAATCAAAGAAAATGAGTAAAAAAACAAAAAAATACTTTCATGTACAAATTCATACATTTTATAAACTTTTAATATTCTGAATGAAAATGGTTTGAGAAAAAAGTCATGTTTGATTCATACAATTTATTACAAAATTCATTCCAGTTATGTATTATTTTTTTCTGTGTATGTTTGTATATGTAGGTACTTTAAATTCTTTTTCAATATTTTCTTAAAAACCATTTAAAAATTTAACAAGGAAAAAGTAACAAGGCACAGCCGAATATAACACGCCTAATAAACTTTTTATACCCACCATCAAAAAAGATGGGGGGTATATTGATTTTGTCATTCCGTTTGTAACACATCGAAATATTGGTCATAGACCCACAAAAGTATATATTCTGGGTCCTCATTAAATTCTAAGTCGATCTAGCCATGTCTGTCCGTCTGTCCGTCCGTCCGTCCGTCTGTCTGTCTGTCTGTCTGTTGAAAGCACGATAGAGTCCCAATGGAAAGAGCTAGAGGGTTGAAATTTTACATAAATATTTCTAACAGGTTAGGTTTGTTTGGTATTGAAAATGGGCAATATCGGTCCACATTTTCTGATAGCCCCCATACAAGTGGCCCCTCGAAAAGCAGCTTTAACAGCCATAACTTGTTTAAAAATACGAATATAGCGATAAAATTCGGCATATGGAAGTTTCTTATGATCCAAAATCATTATGCAAAATTTTATGAGGATCGGTTCATAATTGACCCTACCCCCCATATAAGGCCCCCTTCAGAAAATGACTTTAACGCTCATTACTGGCTTAAAAATACTAGTACATAGATGAAATTCGACATAAGTAAGTTTCATACGAGTCAAAATCTATCTAAAAAATTTTATGAGGATCGGTCCATGATTGACTCTACCCCCCATATAAGGTCCCCTTTAGAAAATGACTGCAACGCTCATTAATGGCTTAAAAATACGAGTGTAGCGATGAAATTCGACACAAATAAATTTAATACGAACCAAATTCTGTCTACCAAATTATATTAGGATCGACCCATAATTGACCCTACCCCCTATATAAGGTCCCCTTCAGAAAATTACTTTAACGCTTATAACTGGCCTAAAAAATACGAGTATATAGATGAAGTTCGACATAAGTAAGTTTCATTCTAGTCAAACGAGGTTTGATGGTGGGTATATAAGATTCGGCATTGCCGAATATAACACTCTTACTTGTTTATGTTGATTTTCATCGCTGTACTAGTAATTTTCTGAATCCTCCCCATCAAGTTTTTAAAGAGGACATTATATGAGGGGTATGGTCAATTATTGATCTATCCTCATAACTTTTTGTAGACCGATTTTGGCTCATATA
Organism: Lucilia sericata; assembly: GCF_015586225.1. Lineage (NCBI taxonomy): Eukaryota > Metazoa > Arthropoda > Insecta > Diptera > Calliphoridae > Lucilia > Lucilia sericata. The sequence continues at coordinate 21,824 of NW_023996734.1, forward strand.
AAACTTGTTTACTTGAATATCATCGATGTACTCGCATTTTTATGCCAGTAATAAGCGTTAATGTAATTTTCTAAAGGGGGGTTATATGCGGGTAGGGTAAATTACCTCCACATTCCGCATGAAATTCAGTAAAAGATTAACGTTCGTATTAAAGTTTCTTATGTCGAATTTCATAACCGTATTTCATAACTCATATTTTTAAGCCCGCAAAGATCGTTTAAGTAATTTTCTGAAGGGGACCTTATATGGGGGGTAGGACCAATTATGGACCGATCCACATACAATTCGTAAGAGAGATTTTGGCTCGCGAAGAACTTACTTGTGTCAAATTTTATCGCTTTACTCTTATTTTTTTAACCAGAATGTTAAAGTAATTTTTTGAAGGGGACCTTGTATGGTCAATTATGGACCGATCCTCACTAAATTTGGTAAATAGATTAATTAATGAGCGTTAAAGTCATTTTCAGATCGGAACCTTATATGGGGAGTAGAGTCATTTATGGACCGATCCTAAAAAAGGTGCTAGCGAGGTTTTGGTCCGTAAGAAACTTACTTATACCTAATTTCATCGCTATACTCGAATGTTTAGGCCAGTAATGAGCGCTAGTCATTTTTTGAAGGAGACCTTATATGGGGGGTAGGGTCAATTAAGTACCGATCCTCAAAAAATTTGGTAGAAAGATTTTGGATCATATGAAACTTATTTATGTCGAATTTCATGGCTATACTCGAATGTTTAGCCAGTAATGAGCGTTAAAGTAATTTTATGGAGGGGACCTTATATGGGGGGTAGGGTCAATTATGGATCGATCCTCAAAAAATTTGGTAGAAAGATTTTGGCTCATATGAGACTTATTTATGTCGAATTTCATCGCTATACTCGTACTTCTAAATCAGTTATGCCCGTTAAAGCTGTTTTTTGGAAGCCCACTTGTATGGGGGCTATCCGAAAACGTGGGCCGATATTGCTCATTTACAATACCATACAAACCTTAGCAATAGAGAATACTTATGTAAAATTTTAACTATCTAGCTTCTCCCTTGTGGGCCCTATTATGATTTCAACAGACAGACGGACGGACGGACATGGCTAGATCGTCTTAGAATTTAATAAGGACCCAGAATATATATTCTTTTGTGGGTCTATGACCTATATTTCGATGTGTTACAAACGGAATGATAAAATCAATATACCCCCCATCTTTTTTGATGGTGGGTATAAAAATAATCTATAGATAAAAAATTAATGTGCGTTTGTTTGTATGTTTGAACGTTATAGACTATTAACCGGCTGAACCGATTTTCTTGAAATTTTCACCGCGTATTCTTGTATGTCTGGAATAGGTAATAGGCTACTTTTTATTTTGAAATTTTAAGTGGGCGAGGAGCCACGCCCATATTAAGAAAATATAAAATCCGTATATTTGAGATAATGTAACAGTTAGAGTCCTCAAATTTTGTCGGAGCCACTTTAGTGTCAATATGATTATTTATGACAAAGAGTAGGCGGACTAGCATTAGGGGCGTGGTAATTAAATACAAAAATTCGTTTATATGGGAAACTAATAGAACTAAATTCTTCAAATTTTGCAAGAAGAACATAAATATTTATCTGAACATTTTGGTGGTAAAAGAGCGGAGCCCCCAAATGAATTAAGTACAAAAATTCGTATATCTGAGAAACTAGAGCTAGAATCTTCAAGTTTTACCTAAAGAACTTTGACATTCATCTGAACATTTAGAGTATAACCGGCGGACTTTCAATGGGGTAGTTGGTACCTCCCATATGATTCTATACATAACAAGTTAGAGTTCTATATTCGGCTGTGCCGAATCTTAAATACCTTCCACCAGCAAGCTACTTTTTATTAAAACCCATTTAGCTATCTAATTTTTAGATAACTTGACAAAATTGATGTTTTCGTAGTGAGGGTACTAACATTTATGCATATGTGGAACTAATTTTGATTAGGTTCATAAAATTTTATATTAATAGGCCAGTTGTAAACATTTTAATATAATGATTTATCTATACACAAACATACTCGTGTCGAGTTTGATCTGGATATAATCATTTAACAATGAATTAAGTGGTATTAAGTGATTTTCAGAAGTAAAATTCCGTATAACGATTTATATATGAAAAATACATATTTATGTCGAATTTTATCCCGATGACTTTGATTGTCAATGTGCGTTTAAGTAATTTTCGGAAATGTTCCTTATATGGGAGTTGTGACCAATTATGGACCGATCAAGAAAAAATTTCGTATAATGATTTATATGCAAAAAAAGAAATTCCAGTCGAATATTACTGCAATAGATTTATTAATTAATAAAATATGTGCGTTTAAGTGATTTTCGGAAGTGGACTTTATATAGGAGCTATGACCAATTACGGGCCTCTCCAGAAAATTTCGCAGAGTGATTCATATGTATGTACACAAAACATATTTTTGTCGAATTTTATCAAGATACCTTTATTTGACAATGAAATATGTGCGTTTGAGTGATTTTCGGAAGTGGGCTTTATATGGGTGCTACTACTAATAATGCACCGAAAAAAATGGTAGAATGATTTGTATGGTAGGATGATTTGTATCTACACAAAACATTTTTAGCTCGAAATTTATCACAAAAGCTTTATTTATCAATGAAATATGTCCGTTTAGGTGATTTTTGGAGCAGGACCTTATATGTGATCTTTGGTCAATTGTAAACCGACTGAGATCTACGTCGGTAGTATGATTTCTATTCATATTATATTTTTATGTACAAAATTTTGTGTTGATACCGATATATTTGAGAGAGTTATTAACGGTAAAACTCATTAGATCAATTGTTATGACTTTGAACATACTTGATCCCTGGCACAAAAAATAATGTGTGACAAAATTCATCGAAACATCTTTGGTAGTTTCTGAGAAAACTACTTAAGAATTGGGAAAAAAACGTTATTTTTTTTTGAGGTAGTCTGAAATTTGTACTCATAACTTTTTACGTCGTGACCCAATATTACTGATTTTCAATACGAAACTGTACCGAATAATAGAGAATGTTTTGGGTGAATTTCGTGAATTTCTATTGCTTCGTTTTATTTTACACAGACAGACGAACGGACAGACGGACATCGACTCAGAATGTCATAAGGATCAAGAATATATTTACTTTGTTGGGTGTCAGATGAATATTTCTTGGTGTTACACACGGGACGACAAAGTTATATATACCCTCTATCACCACTGATGGTGGTGGAGGGTATAAAAATTAATGTGTGTTTGTATGTTTGATTGCACTTTATGGAAGGCTGGAGCGATTTTCCTGAAATATTCACAGTATCTTACCGTATGTGTGGAAGGAACTATAGCCTACCTTTTGTTTAAGAATTTCAAGTAGGCGAAGTGCCACTCCCATATACAAAGGTAGTCTTAAAAGTAGCATATCTCAGAAACTGTAACAGCTAGAGTCCAAAAACTTTTTACGAACAACTTTGACATCCATATAAATATTTGTTGACAAAATTGGCGGAATGACTGTAGTGGGCGTGTCACCTTACACGTTAAGAAAATATTAAATCAGTATATCTGGGAAAATATAACAGTTAGAATCCTCAAATTTTGTCGGAGCCACTTTAGTGTCAATACGATTATTAAGGACAAAAAGTGGGCGGACTAGCAGCAGAGGGCGTGGCACCTTTTATATAATATATATCTTGGAAACTATTAGAGCTAGAATCTTCAACATACATGTAAACATTTTGGATAATAAACTGGCGGACTGCCAACGGGGGGGAGCGGCACCACCCATATGAATTGAATACAAAAATTCTTTTATCAGGGAAATTGCTAAAACAAGATTCTTAAACTTTTTGACGAAGAACTTTTACATTCATCTAAACATTTTGGAGAATAAAGGACGGACTTTAATCAAGGGATGCTTGGCACCTCCATATGAATTAAATAGAAAATTTTGTATATCTGAGAAACTATTAGAGAACCATTAGAATCTTTAAATTTTACATGATGAACTTTGACATTCATGTGAACATTTAGAGAAAAATGGGAGGACTTTCAATGGAGGATTGGCACCTGCCATATGAATTAAAGACAAAATTACGTATATCTGGGAAACTATTAGATTATTCACATTTTTCATGGGTTACATTTAAATCTTAATTAACTTTTGGGAAAATTGGAGAACTTGCAATAATTTGAATGGCATATTATTATACATATATTTATGTATATATAGGTCTGTCTGCGTATTCGATAATTTGTAACAATTTGTAATAATTTGTAACAATTGTTACTGGATTCCGTTCGCGTACTTTTGAAATCGTGCAAAGAGAGAGTAAGAGAGCGATAAAAATGACAGTTCGTTGATAAAGATTTTGTTAATTTTACTTGATATTTTTTCCCCAGTAAAAAATATCAAACATATGTTCACAACATATGTTTGATTAATAAATATGTAAACAAACCAAACAAAACGAAAATTTGGTAAGTTTTACATTTTTAGAAAGAAATATATTAATTAATACCACACGAATATTAAAAAATTATTTGTAATTAGATTTATTCTAATTCTATTTATCATAAATTAATTTTTAAAAGAGTTTGTTTGTTGTGAAAAATCATAATAAATATTCGCAATCTAGCGTTTTTAAAACAATATAGAGTGTCTTTCTTTTCTGCGATTTTCTGTAAATTTTTATTTTAATAACATGTTTGTAACACGAAGTTATAAACCAATAATACATTATTAATGATATCACATGATTTGCTAACTTTAAATATCCTTTCATTTATAAGAAAACTCATATTTTGTTTGTTTCTGGTGTTTTGTTAGCGATTGAGATTTCAGCAAACGGGCATTACTAATCTTTGTTTACAAACAAAAACTTAAAATTTTTTAACAAATTTGCGTTCGCGTACTTTTTTTGTTTTTTTTTTTTTTCATTGAGAGTAAATTCAAAATTACTCTCTATCATAAAGTTACTGGATATTTTTTACTGGAAAGTACGCGAACACACCTTAAATAAAAACAAGTCAGAGTGCTGTATTCGGCTATGCCGAATCTTAAATACCCTCCACTTATAAGCTACTTTTTATTAAAACCCTTATAAATATTAGTAGATACATATTTAATAAATTGTGAAAGTTTACATTGTGCTTCCGTGATCAGGGTGCTATCATTTAGAAATCATATGTACCGTTAATGGAAATATGGCCAATTATTGGCCAATCCGAACAAAATTTCGCAGAATGATTTATCGATAAAAAACACACTATGTCGGATTTTATCCGTATATATTAATAATTGAATAAAATATATTGGAAAAAGTGACTTATGGAAATGGGCCTTATATGAGAACTATGACCAATTATGCATTGATCCAAATTTTTTTAAAGATTTCTTATATACACAAAATATACTTATTCCGATATCTTTATTTATCAATGAAATATGAGATTTTCTGAAGTAGATCTTTTATGACAGATATGAACAATTATGGACCGATCCGAAAAAAACGTATTTATATAGCCTATTTTTAATATATCTTTATTTCTTAATTGGATATTTGCATTTAAGCGATTTTCGGAAGTGGTCCTCATATGGGAGCTGTGACTAATTATGGACCGATCCGGAAAACATTTCGCAGGGTGTTCCATATCTACTTTAAACACATTCATGACTAATTTTATACCGATATCTTCATTCAGTTATGAAATATGTGCATTTACGTGGTTATCGGAAATGGGCGTTATATGGGATCTATGTCATTCTGTGTGTAACACCAAGTAATATCTGAGACCCAACAAAGTATATATATTCTGGATCCTTATGAAATTCTGTGTCGATTTAGCTGTGTCCGTCTGTCTGCCTCAAACACTCTCACTTTAAAACTAAGCAAAATAAATAAGCCAAATTCACTGATAATATTCACTATTGTCCTAAGCAGTTTGGTATTGAAAATCAGCCAAATCGGTCCACAATGTAAAAAGTTATGAGTAAAAATTTCAGACTACCTCCAAAAAAATTTTTCTAATTCTTGAGTAGTATTCTCAGAAACTACTAAAGATAATGGAATGAATTTTGTCACAAGTTATTTTGTTTATCCAGGGATCAAAAACGTTCAAATACAAAACAATCGATTCAAAATTTCTCATAGCCCCATGCAAAGGCACATATTCTCGGATATATGTAGATCTATCGTTAATAACTTCAGCAAATATATCTTTATCACCACGAAATTTTGCACATATGTATATAATAAGTACAAAAATCGTATTACCAACGTAGATCTGTATAGGTCGATTATTGGTCACAGCTCCCATATATGGTCCACTTTCGAAAAATACTTAAATACAAATAACTAATTAAAAAATAAAGATATTGGAATAACATTCAACATAAATATGTTTTGTGTATACATAGTATATCACTTTGCAAAATATTTTTAGGCCCATTTCCGATAACCACGTAATCGCACATACTTATTACATAACAGAATTAAGATATCGGTATAAAATTCATCATTAATGTGTTTAAAGCAGGGAAATATAATAATTATTTTGGATTTTTATTTTTTTTTTTTTTTGTGGAAATAATAATTATTTTCTGATTTTTATTTTTTTGGGCAGAAATAAAAATCAAAAAATTATTTTTATTTTTTTTGGGAGTAATAATAATTATTTTTTTGATTTTTATATTTTTGGCAGAAATAAAAATCATTAAGGTAAAATCATTTTTGTTTATTCATTTGTTTGTTAATTCGCTTGATATTTTTCTTTGCTTATTTGTTTATTTGATCTTAGATAGTTTCTTTGTTTGTTCGTTAGTTTGTTTATTTGTTCGTCAGTGTCCTTGTTTGTTTGTTTAATTGTTTGTTCGTTAGTCTGTCTGTTTGTTTATTTGTTTGTCCTTTTTATTTTAAGATAAAATAATATAAAATATAGATTTATTTAGTTATACATTTTATTATTTATAAAATTGTTTCTTTATTTGTTTGTTTATATATATGTATGTATATATATATATATGTATGTATATATATATATATATATATATATATATATATATATATATATATATATATATATATATATATATATATATATATACATACATATATATATACATACATATATATAAACAATAATAATAAAAATGGTGATTTTATTTTTATAATCACCCAGCTTTTGGTTCCTAGAGTTATGTCATTTTATCAAGCTAAAATACAAATTACGTTGATTAATATAAAGAAGAAGAGCTATACTTATTTTTTTTTTTTTTTTGTAATTATACATTTTCAATTAGCTAAATAAGACAATGTGTCCTAAAATAAACATGTATTTTATATTTTGTGAACTTATAACAAAAAAAAAAAACAAACAATTTTATAAATAATAAATTGTATAACTAAATAAATCTGTATTTTATACTAGCTATACCCAATAAAAAATCTTCTTAATAATTTTGAAGATTCTAACTGTAATGTTTTCCAGAGATGCAGACGTTAATTAAGATTCTAGCTCTAATAGTTTCTCAGATATACGAATTTTCCTATTTAATTCCTATGGGAATGTCCGATGAAAGTCCGCCCTTTGTTTCTCCAAAATGTTTATCTGTATAATAAAGTTCTTCTTTTAATATTTGAAGAATCATGTTCTATTAGTTTCCCAGATAAGAGAAATTTTGTATTTAATTCATATGTGAGGTGCCAAGCCCCCCATTGAAAGTCCGCCCGTTATTCTCTGAATGTTCACATGAATGTCAAAGTTCTTCAATTAAAATCCGACAAAGTTTGAGGATTCTAACTGTTATATTATCTCAAATATACGGATTTTATATTTTCTTAATATAATATATATATATGTATACATATACATTTATATATATATATATGTCCAAAACTGTTTGGACCCATCAAAAAAAAAAAACACAAACTTTTTTTTATATAAAACCTTATTTATGTTTTTTTTTTAAGTGTATTTATGGAAGTAATCATATTTGTCAACTACTAACTAAAAATGTATATTGAATTGTAAAAGATTAATTATCTATAATCGCTAAAAAATATTATTTAGTAGTTGCATCATTGCATTTAGTACACGAATTAATAACAATTGTAACAAACCCGAAGTTACTTATGGAAGGATGGACATTTTGTTAACTCACTTACCATTTGTCTTTCAAACCATAAACTTCAATAAAGAAAATCTTCTATTACCCATTCGGATTGAACTGAAATCTAAATATTTAACAGTGAAGTTTATTTGTGAAGTTTAATAATATATTTCGATTTATAAATAAACAATTAATTAAAAAGAGACATTTAACTCGAACATATTATTTTTGGTGATCCTACAATAAAGTAAAGGTGAGAATCCCTAATTATTTGAATAAAAGAAAAACCCTCCTCTCATTAATTCCCATTTTTTTTTTTCTTTTATTCCCCGCAACCCGTACTTATAATTATTCAATACGAATAATTATAAGTTCAAATCTAGTAACGGACTCTCTACTCCTGCTACAGATTTGTTTTAATACATCAACAGTATTCATGGTCCAATCGAACCGTCAAACATTGTCTCCTCTGTAAAACAAAAGCAAGTGAGCGAAATATAACATCTCCAGAAAACAAACAAAGTCATAAATTATGAGGTAAATCAGCAAACAAAAGAAATAAAGTTCACCAGTATAACAAAAACCTTCAAATCGTAAGTAGCCTATGAATTGCAATAAAATAAACACACATACATACTCTCATTACACAAACAACACAAACAAAACGCGGTGATATTGAAATCGTACTCGGAGAATTAATAAATCTAAGTAAAAGTGGCTTTAAAAACGTTAAAAAAGTGCAAAATTAGTTTATATATGTGTGTAAATGTGTGTATAATCGAAAAAAGTGTTCAAAATTTAGTATTGGTTAGTGGTAAAAGTAACCTAAAAAATTGAAAAAAAGGAAAAAAAATTATAATATATATGTACAAAGTGCCGCTAGAATCTTAGTATATAAAGATCGCCATATTAAAAAAGAAAAATTTTCGTATTATGTAAAAATTTAAAAAGAAAAATGGCAAAATCTTGTATTATGTAACACGGCATTCCCATATATTTTACAGAAGTATATATATGTAACCACAAAATAACCCGCTACTTTTCCCCTATCCAACTACATAGTACATACATACATACATACATCCATTTACACAAAAAAGAACGTGGAAAAAAATAAGAAAGAAAAAGTAAAAGAAACAAAAGTATAAGCCGTTATTTTTCTCTAGTCATATTAAATAGCCTGCAAAAAAAAAAAAAAAGGAGAAACAAAAGGAAAGAAAAAGTAAAGAAAGAAATCTTAAATAATTTTGCATAGTTTTTAAGGAAAAATATTAACCGGCAAGAATAAGAAAAAAAAAAAAAAAGAAAAAAAAATAATAAGAGTGTTTAAATAAGCTTGCATTTATTACTTAAATACGAAAATTCTCTTCAATTTACTATTCCTGTATTTGCAACACCTACAAAAAAAAAAAAGAGAAAAAACAAATAACAAAGAGAAAGAAAAAAGTGTTTTCAACCCCCAAAATCAAAGTGGAATTACCATCTCTTAATTCAAGCTGTCTTGATCAGTACATGTAAGTGGAAAATACAAGAAGTGTTCTCTTAAAAAATATCTTGTTGCCCAATTACTTTTTATATTCATCGTTCAGTGCTCTTATTGTTCTAATTATTAAAATTTGATAGTATAAGAATTTGTTTTCAAACTCTTTGAATTTTAGTAAAACTTAAAGAGAAAATAAATGGATAAAAAGTTCATAGTGTTCGCTACATAGTTAAAGTGAAATAAGTCAAAGCAAATTACTTTATTCTCGACAGTTTAAGAACGAAACACACAAAAAAGAGAAAAATAATTTCATATTCTCTTTAATTTGTTTTATGTTTTCAAATTTCCTCATCCATCAGGGCGGTGAAGTTTAGTACTAATGTACTTTTAAGAATTAATTTTTACATTCAAGTAAATAAAATTCAAATATTAAAGAAAATATATTTTTCAATTACAACCAAAGATAAAAGAGAATATTCCTTTATGTTCTGTGTATCAAGATTATATCGATAATTTTATAATATTTGCTTAATATAATATTAAAATCTCAAGTTTCCATGCCCAATAAACAAACAGTCCACATATAAATAAATGAAAAGAGTTTGCTTCACTATTGAATACATTCGATAAAACCAAAAGAGAAAGTCTGCAGTTACAACGAAAAGATAATGTTAAGAGAATTACTTACAATCTATGTTATCTACATATAAACCTACAGTACAGAGTTGCCAGATTGTTATATTTTATTCATCATCCGAAATAAATTTCAAACAAAATTTAAACGATCCTATTTATTAAAATAAATGTCTAATCTATTCTAATCTCATGCATAACAAGCAAATACAACGAAAATAATTTATATACAGACCGGTTTATTTTAAAATTTATTTAAATTTTTATTGTAAAAAAGGTTACATTTTTTCAAGCGTTTACTTTATCAAATTTTAGTAAAGAAAAAAAGAAATATATGGTTCATGGTCACTTTATCAAATTTTTACTGGAAATTGTTTAAAGTGTCAACAATAGAACAAATCTCGAAAATCTATATTTTGAACAATTAATCAAATCCCAAACATCATTGTACCCAATGGTTTATTTTATACTCCTTTTGCCCTTTAACTCTTTGAAATTCAACTAAAAGATATTTGTCAGATAAACAAAATCATTTTTCTATAATCATATCATACCAATAACCTATAACTCATAAAGAAGAAAAATTGGTTTTCTAATAGCTGTCAATTGTTTTATCTATCTATAAATCAGTATATTTTTGATTTAGCTAACTATATTATCATTTTCAATATCTAAACGACGAGTTTATTACTATTCAAATAGTCCCTAATATCTAGAACGATAATATAGAAATAGGAATCTTAAATCTTGAGAATTAGAATTCGTTATTTGGTGCAGGTTAGTCTTATTTTGTGTATCAGATCAGAGATCTCCCTTGCTAACCCTGAATTGAACCAAATCCCTTTACATTCTCTTCATTTTACCGAAAGTAATATCTATCTACGCTGCTTTCTAGCTTCTAACCACTTGAGTTTAACTTATTCTTCATTTTTATCTCAAAAACACAAAATGACTTCAAAATCGACTACTCAATCAACCTCATCTCCAAAGGAGCGCTTCGTGTTCGATTGCGATCACTTGCTCCAATTTTGTCAACGATTCGATAGGACACCGGCTGAAGATCAGTCGGAATCGGTTCTTGAAGTCAAATTGAAAGATTTAGATGCAAGATGGGGTAAAGTCGAAGCTTCGTATGAAAACGTTATGCTAGCTTCTGAGAGTGTAGTAAAAGCTGAGTTTAAAGAAGAAGCTAAAACCAATTTTGATGCGTGTGTTGATGCATATTATATCTGCACTTCACAAATACTTGATGTTATAAAAGCATCACGATTAAGTAATACTAATATCCCAGGTTTCGAGGCAACAGCCCGCTATTCTCTACCACCACAACCTCTCACCCAAAACTTTATGTCAGACAGCTCCAATAACTGCATAAAACTTCCCCCGTGTGATACGGAAATATTCAAAGGCAGTTACGAGCAATGGCCCTCTTTTCGTGACATGTTCACGGCCGTATACATAAATCATTCGAAACTCTCTCCCGTAACAAAGCTTTATCATTTACGTAATAAAACAAAAGGTGAAGCTGGTGCTATAGTTAAAAGATATCCCCTGTCTCACGATAATTTCGATCTCGCTTGGAATGCTTTAAAAGCTCGTTACGAGAACAAGAGAGTTCTTGTTGATAATCAAATAAAAATGCTCTTTGATATCCCATCAGCGGCTAATGAAGATAGCGAGGCAATTAGAAATATACAGTCATCAGTAAATGACTCGTTAGCCACCCTAAGAACACTCGGTGTAGACGTAGAAAGTTGGGACCCTATTCTTATACGTTTAATTTCTACTAAACTACCAAATTTGACTCTAGCTCTTTGGGAACAATCTCTCACATCTCCTCGTGAGTTACCAAAATGGTCCCAAATGTCCCAGTTTTTGGTCGATAGATATGAAGCGGT
>NW_023996735.1:0-33889 GCF_015586225.1 Lucilia sericata
TTTTAATTTATGCGGATCGGATTTGCACTAACACAACACTGACAGATTAATTATTCAAATCCTTTCAAAATTGATAAAATTCCTCATCGTTTCGTCTTTTTAAAGGATGTTGTTTCTTATGACATATATACATACATACATACATACATACATACATACATACATACATACATACATACATACATACAGACATACAACTACATACATACATACATACATACATACATACATACATACATACACATACATACATACATAACATACATACTACATACATACATACATACATACATACATACATACTACATACATACAACATACATACATACATACATACATACATACATACATACATACATACATACATACATACATACATACATACATACATACATACTACATACATACATACATACATACTACATACATACATACATACATACATACATACATACATACATACATACATCATACATACATACATACATACATACATACATACATACATACATACATACTATACATACATACATACATACATACATACATACATACATACATCATACATACATACATACATACATACATACATATTTTTCAGTCCTACGAATGCTTGCCTGAAGAAGGGTATACCCATTATACTGGTAACCATTCAGAGGCATTTGTAGACCCCGTATCGCGTCAACATACAAACACTATTGAGGGCTTATGGAGACACTTAAAAGTTTCCATACCCCAATATAATAGAAGAAAGGCGTTCTTCAACGGGTATGGCCAGAATTTATTTTCCTGCGCTGGTGTAAAGCAAACAATGCCGACAAATTCCTGGAATATTGGAAATTTGCGGGTAAAATGTATAACCCCATAAATCCACTGGATGAAGAAGGTGATGAAAAGAAAACAATTACTCACAATGGTGATGAAGCATTGATATGTCTTCAGATATTCCAGATTCTTCTGACTCCGAAGATGAATGTCCCGCCCTTAAATGTGACGACTCTGGCCATGATACTTATGTAACAGATCCCAACCGAACACGAACCCGACTTATGCGAGGAAATGGTCATAAACTACCACACTATCGGCAATGAACAAGATCCTGGCAATGAAACGGACCCTCTTCAAATTGAAAATTATTTTTTGTAGCCGGAAAATATATCCTGAACAATCCACAGATGACAACCTTTTGTAGATAAACTAGCTATACCCAGTGTGCTTTGTTACCCTAAAAGCAATATAAATAAAAGAACACTTTAAGATTTTGAAAATTCTAACTATAATAGTTTTCAGATATACATTTTTTACATATTGGGAATGCCACGCAAATTATTGCAAGTTCGCCAATTTCTACAAATGTTAATTTAGATTTTAATGAAACCTATGAAAAATTTGAATGATATGATGATTTCCCAGATATACGAAAATTTGTATTTAAATCATATGGGAGATGCCAAGGTCCCATTGAAAGTTCGCCCATTTTTCTCTAAATGTTCGAATGAATGTCAAAAGTTTATTCATGTAAAATTTGAATACATACATACATACATACTACATACATACATACATACATCATACATACATACATACATACATACATCATATATAAATATACATACATCAATAAATATTTCAAATTTATATCCGTTTAAAATAAATTTATTGTAACCCATTTCTACTTAAATATTAGCTACAACACCTTGATCTGTATATTTTCTTTTAAAAAAATTTTGAAAATTAACATTCTTATAAAATATTCTATATACATACATACATACATACATACATACATACATACATACATACAACATACTACATACATACATACATACATACATACATACATAATACTACATACATACATACATACATACATACATACATACATACATACATACATAATACATACATACATACATAACATACATACATACATACATACATACATACTATCATACATACATACATACATACATAATACATACATACATACATAACATACATACATACATACATACATACAACATACATACATACATCTACTACATACATACATACATACATACATACATACATACATACATACATACATACATACATACATACATACATACATACATACATACATACATACATACATACATACATACATACATACATACATACATACATAGGTACATACATACCCACATAGACACATTACTTACGATACATACAATACTTACATTATATACAATTTCTACAACACGTTCAATACATACTATACATACAATATTGTATGTACAAATCTATTTTATAATATGTGTATTGAATATATTGCAGATGTCGGGAAATGTACCCCATTCAAAAGGCAAAAAGGGGCAGATGTGCATTGAACTGGAGCCTCCGAAGTGGAACATTATTTTCGAAGTCTCAGCTTTCACTGCATCAAATAATCATTTTTGCTACCTTTGGGTGCAGATTTGTCCCTTGAAGCTTATTCAGCATGAAGCTGAAATATCGCTTCCAACCGCCGTCGACTTCAACTGCTGCAGAGAAGTCTGGCTCCTTCCAAACCAATGTAGTTATTGGCGGCGAAGGAGTCATAGTAGAAATTGACGAATCAAAAATCGGCAGGTGGAAGTACCAAAGGGGACACCATGTCGAAGGACAGTGGATTTTTGCTGGGGTGGAGAGAGAGTCTGGGAAATGTTTTATGGTATCCGTTGAAGATCGCAGTCGGGAGACATTAATGGCCATTATTCATAAATACATTAGGCCAGATTCAGTCATCATCTCCGACTTCTGGAAGGTATTATTTTATTATGTAATATAAAAATTTATATACTAAAAAAAATAATTTCAGTCCTACGAATGCCTGACTGAGAAAGGGTATACCCAGTATACCGTTAAACATTCAGAGGCATTTGCAGACCCCGTATCGCGTCAACATACAAACACTAATGAGGGGTTGTGAAGACACTTAAAAGTTTCCGTACCCCAATATAATAGAAGAAAGGCTTTCTTCAACGGGTATGTCCAGAAATTTATTTTCCTGCGTTGTGTAAAGAAAACAATGCCAATTCCTGGAATTTTGAAAATTTGCGGGGATAATGCATAACTCCATAAATAAAGAGGAGGTCAGAAGAATACAATGAAGACATTGATATGTCTTCAGACATTCCAGATTCTTCTGACTCCGAAGATGATGTCCCGCCCTTCAATGTTGACGACTCTGGCCACGATACTTACGTAATAGATTCCACCGAACACGAACCCACACTATCGGCAATGAACAAGATCCTGGCAATGAAACGGACCCTCTTCAAATTGCAAATAATTTATTGGAGCCGGAAATATCCCCTGAACAATCCACAGATGATCCACTTTTGTAGATAAACTAGCTATACCCAGTGTGCTTTGTTACCCTAAAACCAATGTAAATAAGATTTTGAAATTCTTACTATAATAGTTTTCAGATATACATTTTTTTACATATTGGGGATGCCACGCAAATTATTGCAAGTTCGCCAATTTCTACAAATGTTAATTTAGATTTTAATGAAATCTATGAAAAATTTGAATAATATGATAATTTCCCAGATTGAAAGTCCGCCATTTTTCTCTAAATGTTTGAATGAATGTCAAAGTTTTTCATGTAAAATTTGAATTTTCTAGCTCTAATAGTTTCTCAGATATACCAATTTTTATATTTAATTCATATGGGAGGTTTCAGTTTGCTAGTCCGTCCAGTTATTACCCAAATGTCTAATAGTTTCCCAGACATATGTACGATTTTTCTATTTAATTCATATGGGAAGTTCCAACCACCCCTAATGAAAGTCCGCACATTTTCCCCAAAATTTTGAAATAAATGTTAAATTTCTTCGTGCAAAATTTGAAGATTTTAGGACAGTTAGTTTGCACGACAAACGACAAATCCAATTTATTACCCAAATGTTCACATGGATGTCAAAATTGTTCTTGCAAAATTTGAGGATTTTAGCACTAATAGTTTCTTAGATATAGGAAATTTTCTATTTAATTCATATGGGGGGTTCCAAGCCTACTAATGAAAGTCCGCCCTCTCAGATATACTTATTTAATGTGTTCTTCATATGGAAGGTGCCACGCTCACTTTAGCCCACTATATGGATGTCAAAGATGTCCATACAAAATTTAAAGTCTCTAACTGTTGTACTTTCTGAGATATGCGACTTTTAATACTAAGTTTGTATGTTGGGGTGGCACCCCTCCCACTTGAAATTTCGAAATAAAAAGTTGCCTATAGTTCCTTCCAGACATACATACATACATACCAAGGTTGGCTACCGTTTCGAAACGGTGATGAGGTAGCGGTATCGGTATTTTGACTTATTTCGGTATTGGTATTTTAGCGTTATCGGTATTGTGGCTTATTTCGGTATTGCTATTTTAGCGTTATCGGTATTTTGACTTATTTCGGTATTGGTATTTTAGCGTTATCGGTATTTTGCCTTATTTCGGTATTGATATTTTAGCGTTATCGGTAGTGTACATAAAAGATATTTTGACGGCAATTTCGATATGATTTAAATAATTAAAAATATGTTCATAAATCCACTGCATAAGCAAACTTTTAAATACAACAAAAATAACATTGGTATTATTGTTTTACGTATTTTTTTTAAGTTTAACTTAAAAACAGTGTCGAGCAAATTTACACAACATTTCGTAGCATTACAAAATACTCTTGCAACTGCATTTACTAATGCGCTCATAATTTTAACAGTTTTACGAGGAATTAAATTTTTATATAGAAACATTAAATAACAACCTTAATTCATTAATTAATAAATTAAAAGTAAAAAATAATGTTCAGAAATAAATAAATTAAATTCAAAATTGTATGGATTTCGTTTTTAACAATTATTACAATATGCGACCAAAACAAATATCTATACTATTTTTCTGAAAGGTGGATCCGAGTAGAACACGAATCTGTTTTTTTTTAATTTGCCAAACACATGCAAAATCTTAAGATACGTATAAAACCGGGGTTTCGTACCTTTAAGCACATATAAGTCAGAAACTTAGTTGATTCTCAACCGATTTTAAGTTTCTCTACAGATTGAGAAAGAAGAAGTATTTTTTAAAGGCATTTTCAGTTTCGATTTTATTGAATTTTTTCCTAGAAAAGTAAAGAACAAAAATATTATTTTCAAAAACAAATACCAAATTATCGAATTTGTATTTATTTATAAATACATATACATATTCTAATTTATTTATAAAAAAATTCAATTGGATTTCAGAAATATAATTTAAATTGGAATGTCTAAATATAAAGTTGTTTAATAGAGCTATGAATGCTGTAAAATATTTGTGTTAATTTAAAATAAAGAAATACATATAAAGTTATCATGTTAAAATAAGTCCTTGTTGGAGCGTATCACCACTATTGCATTTAAACTATCTTCATCCAGACGATTTCGGCTTGGATTCATTAAAAATTTAACACCAGAAAAAAGACGTTCCACACTGACTTGCGTTGCTGGAACGGCAAGTAGAACCATTGCAATATTGTACAGCTGTGATTTTATTTCTCTTCTGTCTTCCCACCATTGAATAACGTTGTCATGAAGACAGAGTCTTTTTTCTTTTGAAAATTCGTTTAATAATTCTCTTATTGATGCATTTTTGCCATAATTTTCCTTTTCTATATTTTGTAATATTGCTTCCAAACTGTCTATAGACGATGAACTATTATTCATTTCACCATCGGTTACAAGTATGCAATCGGTCTGAGTAAGACTATTCATTTTATCTATTACAGAAATAACGTGTTCTATGGCACGTTCCTTTAAAGAGTTTTTAAGTACCACGTTCCAGCGTGGATCCATAAATATTGCACCAATGAACGCGTCATTTTCAAATAAAATATTTTCCTTATTTTTCATATGTTCTATTAAATTATTGGAAAAATTTGTTTTAATTTTTTGCAATTGCAATTTGCAATTGCACCAAGCGGCATACGCATCGCCAAATGTAAGTTGCTCCATTTGCAACGTTTTAGTGGCAATATTGGCGGGTCGCAACGTATCAACGGCATCTGAGATGCTCTTCCACATTTCTTGTGAAATAAAAAAGTCATCACTTTTTTGAGACATTTCCTGGCAAAATTGTTTTATTTTATTTCCGTTAATTGATTCCAGCATTTCATAAGTAGAAGACCAACGTGTTACGCAATCAATTGTCGGTTTGTTTAATCCCTCATTTTTCAACAGAATGCCAACATTAGGAGTTCTAAGTTTTTTAACCACGGTTCTTACGGTCGACGTTACCTTCTCCATTAGTTTTTCTTTTAAAACGCAATTAACAGCTAATTGCAGAGTATGTGCAGCACATCGAACTCCTAAAACGAGCGAAAATATCTCAATGATATTCAAATTGTAGAGTTTACATAAGTATAAATTAAAAAAAAGACAAATTTTCAAAACATAATTTGCTCCATAAACCATTGATGAATTGTTATGAATAAGACAGTATATATCGTCACTTGAAACGCAAACGGCCCTAACTAACCAAAAATCCAAAATCGATTTTATTGCAGATTCTAATGTACTGCATCAAAACAAATGTCCACAAAAGAAATTAGACTCCTCCGGCCAAAATTAGCAAAAGGCCCTATCTACAAAAACATTTAAATATTAAAGGTAAAAAGTCCAATTTATCCATTTTTATGTACGCCAATGTCAATTATCATAACAAATAATAGGTTTAACTATTAAACAATTTGTTTATTTTATAAAAATAAATCGCGCTGATAGAAACAAACTTTCCAATTTAAATAGTTTTTTGCTTCTCCTGTAAAATTTTAAAAATGTTAAATAGGGCCGTTTGCGTTTTAGGTGACGATATGTATGTATATACACATTTCTGAAATGTAAATTCTAAAATTTAAAATGGTGTTGGTAAAAATAGTGCCCTTTTAACTTGTTTAAATTTTCTGCTATTTTGAAAAACTGTTAACGAGTATTCCAAAACATAAATAACATTTTTAGCTAAGATACTATTAAAAGCTAAGAAAAGTCAAACATTTTAAATACTTCAATATCTTTTAAGATACTAAAAATTTCATTTAACTAAAAAAAATATAGAATTATGTATGTAGTTTCGATTATAACCCCCAATTCATAATCAAACTTTTATTTTATAAAAGGTTTATAAAACAAAATTTTCATACAAAATTTGTTTTCTTATACTGAAACAAAATAATTATTTTATGAAAGCCCAATCTTTAATAAAAATTAGCTATATTTAATTTGAGTTTTAACTTTAAAATTAAGCATTTAATCCTAGTTTTTTTTATTATAAAACGATGTTTAAAAAAAAGGGAATTTTATTTTACAAAAAATTAAAGAAAATTTATGTTTAAATATTTTATTGGTATTGAAAATTGTGAAAATCGGTCCACATTTGAACGTTCTGAAAATTTCAATCCCTAATTTATTCAAACCCAATTAAAGACCGATTTCAAAAAATCTCTCCTATGTTAATATTTTGATGGCAACTTGTTTTTGAATGTTACATATTTGTTACTTTTTAATCATAAATGCATATTTTTCATTAAATAACATAAAGTTCGGGTTCACTGAACTTCAAAAACCGAAAATAGTTTGGCCGAACTTTTAAATTTGCCGAAGTTCGGGTTCGATTGAAAGTAGAGTGGTTAAAGTTTTATTTTCAAATAAAAAATGTTTTGTAGATAAAAAATAATTCATAGCTTCAACAATAGATTTCATGAACAAAAAAACTTACCTATACATCTTGTATTTAATTTAAAATCATTCAAAGTGTCATCAAATTCTTCATTTATCACCTCGTCTTCTAATTCGGTTACATTTTCGTTTATTAGCGAAACACATTTAAGCATATTCCGACCGTTGTCGGTGGTGCATGTATAAATTTGGTCTGCTGATATCTTGTATTTCTTGAGGGTGGTTAAAATAACGTCTTTGAGATATTCAGCTGTGTGGCGTTCGAATAATTCTGCCACAGCTAAAGTCCGAAGAACAATTTTTTTATTCTTAATATACTGCACATTGATACCTTAACATAACAAACAATTCAGCTTTGTGTACATGAGTTTTAAAATGTTTTCTAAGACCCCGATATATGTCATAGATAGGAACGCAATTCGAACATATTTAATAAATTTGGACTAAATTGTGCTCAAAATAACAAAAATTAATAAATAAATGTTTATTTCAAAACAAAAGTACATTTCGTGCTACGACGATAATAAAATTATTACAGTGCAAATCGAAATTTTAACAGTCAAAATAGAATCGAAAAAAGTTAAAAACGACGCAAATCAGAGTCTTAGTATATATAATTTAGAAATACTAACCGAGAAATGCTCTATTCAAATGTGTGAGGCCATCAATTTTAAGAGATAGTAATTTGCCACTAATCTCATTAGAAATTGTATTTACAATACCATCGAATTTCCGAAGTACTTGATCTTTAACGACCCGACGATTCAAAGTCATATCTAATTTTTGTATAATTGGGTCTACAATGCTACGAAATCCTGAGTCCTCCACAATAGAAAATGGTCTTCCATTCACAGAACAGAGCTCTACACAGGATTTAAGTAAAACTTCTTTGTTAATATTAATGGCTATTTTAGTCTGGAGCATGTTTGCAACAGATCTGTTCGAAGTTGAGGGTTGATTCTCTGGTTCTGTTATAGAATTTTTTTCTATTTTGGCCCAAGTACTTTTGTGGACGGATTTTATATGACTCGCTAAGTTCGATCCGTGGTCACTCTATAAAAAATATAATACAATAAATAAACGATAATTTTATACAAAGGTTAATTAAAATTCTTTACTAGAAATTTAATTGTCGACACTCGTAATAAACAGATAAAGACTAACGATGTATAGACTGGACTATAAAATAGGCCAGATTATAGATTAGACTATAGCCTAGAATAAAGGCATATACTCTATTCCCCTAGAATATATTCTAGTTTGTAGTCTAGTTAAGAGCCTAGTCTAGTCTATCATCTAGTCTATAGACAAGACTTTAGTTATAGTCTAGCCTAAGGCTTATTTTATATTCCAGTCTATATCAGTCTATTGTCTGGTCGATAGTCTAGTATATAGTGTAATCTATAACATAGTCTATAGTCTAGTCTAGTCTATATTCTGGTCGATAGTCTAGTATATAGTCTAATCTATAATATAGGATATAGTCTGGTCGATAGTCTAGTCTATAGTCTAGTATATAGTCTAGTCTATAGTCTAGTCTATAGTCTAGTCTATAGTCTAGTCTATAGTATAGTCTATAGTCTAGTCTATAGTCTAGTCTATAGTCTAGTCTATAGTCTAGTCTATAGTCTAGTCTATAGTCTAGTCTATAGTCTAGTCTATAGTCTAGTCTATAGTTTAGTCTAGTCTATAGTCTATAGTCTAGTATATAGTCTAGTCTATAGTCTAGTCTATAGTCTATAGTCTAGTCTATAGTCTAGTCTATAGTATAGTCTATAGTCTAGTCTATAGTATAGTCTATAGTCTAGTCTATAGTCTAGTCTATAGTCTAGTCTATAGTTTAGTCTATAGTCTAGTCTATAGTCTACTCTATAGTCTAGTTTATAGTCTAGTCTAGTCTGTAGTCTAGTCTATAGTATAAATATGTATATACATATATGTATATATAATCTATATTATAGTTTAAAATTTAACCTGTGTCGATATCAAAACATTCAGTGAGGGTTGTAGAAACTAAGGCAGCAATATCTATTTCATTTAAGACCTTTCCTAAAAACTTTGGATCCTATTTGCCAACAAACTTCTATGTGAATTAGTTTCAAACTTGTTTAGATCTTCTTCTAATTCCATTATGCTAAATATGCAGAAAAACTGAAATATAAATTAAAAACTATCTTTAAAAATACTGTTTTCGCTTATTCAATTTGAAAAATACCATGGTGGCGATTGCTACCTTTGTTTCCTCACCCCTCAAGTGTTCTTATACCGAACAGAATTTTGTCCAATGTCTTAAATAATTACCCTTAAGATTTTCCCACAAACACGTTCATTTTCTATTATTGTGCACTTGTTGTAATTGGTGTTGGCTTCAACTCTAAAAAATTTTCTGTATAAAAAACTTTTTTGACGAGGCATTTTACACTTTTTATAATTATTTGAACGCAAATCTGACAAGTTTCTTTTATTTCTAATTTATTTATGTTGCTGTTTCGTTTCTTTCAAATTTTAAATTGCAAATAAAAAATATATGTTTTTTTGACACAAAAAACAGTTATTTATATTGTTTGCTCTCATTCTTAAGCGAATTAATATGGTAACAGTTTTATATTTTTCTGTCAGTGTGTTTGTATGGAGTTTGACATTTACTGTATACTAAAAAACTCATATTTTGAAAACGAAATGATCATCTGTCTTGCATTCATTTTTTACATGACCATTATTGTCTCAATATAATGACAATTTTGGTAAAGAAGAAAAGTGAACAAGAAAACAAAACGAAAAATAAGGTTGCCAATGTTTGAGAAAGAAATAAAAAACGCCAGTGATGTTAACAATATTAATAAAGTGAAGAGTTTTGTACTTTTTGGAAATTTTAGTTTATTTTAATAAAATATCGGTATTGATATTTTAGCGTTATCGGTATTTTGGCATATTTCGGTATTGGTATTTTAGCGTTATCGGTATTTTAACTTATTTCGGTATTGATATTTTAGCGTTATCGGTATTTTGGCTTATTTCGGTATCGGTATTTTAGCGGTAACGGTAGTTGTGCTGAAAAGGTATTTTAGCGGTAACGATAGCTTAGCGATAACGGTTGCCAACCTTGATACATACATACATACTACATACATACATACATACATACATACATACATACATACATACATACATACATACATACATACATACATACATACATACATACATACATACATACATACATACATACATACATACATACTACATACATACATACATACATACATACATACATACATACATACATACATACATACATACATACATACATACATACATACATACATACATACATACATACATACATACATACATACATACATACATACATACATACATACATACATACATACATACATACATACATACATACATACATACATACATACTACATACATACATACATACATACATACATACATACATACATACATACATACATACATACATACATACATACATACATACATACATACATACATACATACATACATACATACATACATACATACATACATACATACATACATACATACATACATACATACATACATACATACATACATACATACATACATACATACATACATACATACATACATACATACATACATACATACATACATACATACATACATACATACATACATACATACATACATACATACATACATACATACATACATACATACATACATACATACATACATACATACATACATACATACATACATACATACATACATACATACATACATACATACATACATACATACATACATACATACATACATCATACATACATACATACATACATACATACATACATACATACATACATACATACATACATACATACATACATACAATACATACATACATCATACATACCACATACATACATACATAACATACATACATACATTACATACATACATAAATACATACATACATACATACATACATCATACATACACATCAAATACATACATACATACATACATACATACATCATACTCTACATACTACATACATACATACATACATATACATACATCTACATACATATACATACATACATACATGCATGCATACATACATTTTTTTTATTTGCTTTCTATTCAAAGATTACTTAAATTTTGAAGTAAATATAACAAACAAAATTATAATTTTCACTTCTTTAAATTCAATTCTATTAAAATTTTGTTAATTAAGTTTTTTCTCAAATATTATAAATTATTTATTTTCATGTGAAATCCTCTTCTATATAAACAAATTAAGTTAATTAATTTCATGTTTTGAGATTTTTTAACGAGTTCCAGAATTTACACGTTCTAATGAACTAGTGTATAATTATGTATTGCTGAAGAACTTTTTAGAAATACTTTAGAAACACAACACTGTTCCTCAAAACTGGATGTAGAAGTAAAGGCGATATCATTATTTTCAAGATTTCTTCTCAGAAATCTGAAATGTTTCTGCATGAACCCATTCTTGAAGAAGGTAAATCGAACAACTTATTACAATGTTTCTGAAGTATTGTTATAAAAATCATTCAATATATATTTTTCATTATAACCCATTTCTAACGTAACCCTCTTTAAGAAATTAATACAGAAAGAAAATTTATTATAAATATATTGAATTTTGTATAAGAAATACAGTAATTTTACTGTTAAATAATAAGTTTTTCTTAATCGGTTAATTGATATAAGTTATTCGGTTTATTCGTTATTTGAAATTTGGCAATTTTCATTTATTCGAAAGATTAATCGTCAAAAATTGATCGATTAACCGATCGACGATTAATCGTTTGAATACCCTAATAAAAATACAGCCCGTCTAAATTTTAAAAATATTGGAGTCCAGAAACTAGAGCAAATTTGTCTAACGCACCTTTGGTTAAACTTTTTTGATTTTCCTAATTAAGTGGAACACTTAATTAGGAATAGGATATAATCATTATTAATGATTATATCCAGATAAAATTCGACATGAGTATGTTTGTGTATAGATAAATCATTATATTAAAATGTTTGCAACTGGCCTATTAAATCAAAATTAGTTCCACATATGCATAAATGTTAGTACCCTTACTACGGAAACAAACATTTTGCCAAGCTAAAAATTAGATAGTTAAACGGGTTTTAATAAAAAGTAGCTTGCTGGTGGAGGGTATTTAAGATTCGGCATAGCCCAATATAACACTCTAACTTGTTTTTATAACAATTTGGAAACAAACTTTTTCTTTATTGTGTTATAAATATAAATATGTTTCATATTCACTAATTAACCAGCAAAAAAAAAAAAAAAAGAACTTCCAAAGAAGCGAAAAAGACCTGACTCAAATAATATTAACATTAATAAGGGTAATAGTAGGGTGATCGATTATTCGACATTTTCCAAAAACCGGTTTTCGAATAGTTCGAATAGTTGACATTTCAAAAAAACCGGTTGATATTTTTCAAATTCAGAAAAAACCGGTTAACCGGTTTTTCATAATAAATAAAAAAATATATGTTAATTTGAAGAAATTAATGTTTATGTTTAAATTTGATTAATAAAACATGGCCCGAAATGATTTTTAACAGTTTAACAGATTATAACTTTAGATCTTTAATATAAAAAAAAGATTAGGAAAAAAGTGGACACTTCTGTTAAACATAAGGTACTATGTAATCCTAGCTTATTCTAAAGCCCATTTAGGAAATTTTCATAGGCATTCCAACACTTCCATAATATTTCAGCGGTAAATTAATTATTATAATTGGAATATAATCTTAAGATTAATAAAATTTTATTAAACAGTTATTAATTTTACAAATAAAATTGTTTAATTAATTAGGAAAATCAAAAAAGTTTAACCAATGGTGCTTTAGAAAAATATATCCTTGTTCCTGGACTCGAATATTTTTAATATTTAAACGGGCTGTATTATTTACTTCAAAATTTCATTTAAATAATCTTTGAATACAAAGCAAATAAAAGTATTCGAAACCGGTTTTTAAAAAGTGAAAAAACCGGGTTATTCGATATTCGAAAAATCAACATTTAGAAAAAACCGACACTGGTAAAGCAGAAAAAACCGGTTTTAAAACCGGTTGAAAAATCGAGTCGATCACCCTAGGTAATAGACACATTTATTACAAAAGCTCAAAAATAACATTTTTTATTTTGAAAAATTAGAATTATTTTTGCTTCTTCGGAAGTCTTTAAACATCACTTCCTCAGAAAGAAAAAAAAAATTAACTTAATGCTACTTTTGAAGTGGTTATACACGTTATTCTTTTGGAAGTACTTCCTTTTATTTTTGCTTCGTATTAACTTTATAATAGCAAATTACATGTGCTTAGTTTTTTAATTATTTTAAGGAATTCTGCTTAACATAATGGACATTTCAAAAAATTTTAAACTGGTTTGAAATTTTTATGGAAATGTTGTGGATTAGTTTACTAAAAACAGATTTTCTTGAGATCCTCTCATTGTCACATTCTAAAATTTTTATATTTTTTTTGATATAAGTTTTTTTTTGTAAAGGAATAAGATACCATTTTAAAGATGTCTTTGACTCAAGGAACTTTGTTTTTAAACTATAATATTTTAGCAAAAGTATTGTTAAACTACAAAACATGGGCTATGTGTAATTTAAAACTAAAACCATTAATATTAAATATATAGATGGTTTAGAAAATACACGATGTCAAATGTAATGCCTGCTTAAAAAATCCTAAAAAATAACTTTGAACCTCGATAACATCTAAATCGGAACGAATTTAGAAATTTTGGAGAACTTTAAATTTCGTATTTGCACTAAGATGTGTGTGTGGGATAGGTACAAAACCAGTTTGAAAATTTTTGAAATTACCCATTGAAAAATAAAAATATCAAAATAACAATAAGGGAATTCTTACTTTAAAATACATATATATTTTAAGTTAAACTATCTTTCTCAATTTCTATAAAAAGTGGACTTTTACGTATTAATCTAACGATGAAGACCTTTTATCAAATAATGACATAAATTGATAAATCTTTAATGGTATAAATGAACATCTTTCTAGCAATATTTTTAAATTTCTTACAAAACAAACACGAGTTCAAGGTCTTCAAAATCCATTAAAATGAAAAATAAACGAGAAGCTGCCAAAATAATGGAAAGCTAATTTCAAAATTCCTCATCCAAACTTATACCTAGCCATACGCTTTCACCCAAAAAAAAAAAATAAATTTCAAAAATTTTAATAGCGAGAAAGTTCAAGACACTCTACCAACAACTATCAATGAAATTTCTGCAAAAAATAATGACAGTAGTTCTAGTGGTACAGACAATGGAAGCTATATTGACCCAAATGAAAGTTTTATTCAAAAGATCAGGCAGTGGTCCCTTAAGAATAACATAGGTAATTCTGCATTAAATGAGTTGTTGACCATATTAAGGGATCATGACATGTGTGTACCAAAAGACGCCAGAACTTTGAAAAAAAACTCCAACGGAAGTTGTGAGTCGTAGCATGGGTGTTGTTTCCAATTGTCATTATGATCTTGAAAATGGACTTACAGACTTTCTTCTTTTACATAAGTACGATAATAACACAATAAACATAAATTTTAACATCAACGGGTTGTCTTTAACAAAAAGTTCTGCAATTTTATGTAACATAGTCGGATATCCTGATGTATTTTCTGTTAGTGTCTACGAAGGATATTCCAAACCTAAAGACGTCAATGAATATTTAATGGAATTTGTAAATGAAGCCAAATTATTATTATCAGAAAATGGAATTTATTTTTAAAACAGATTGTTTGAAATAAAAATCGGATGTTTTTTATGGATGCACCAGCAAGGTCATTTGTGTTAGGCATCAATGGACACAGCGGTTATTTTTCGTGTACTCGTTGTCTCCAAAAGGGATCAATGTATAAAAACCGTGTTTTCCCATATATAGAAAAAATATTCTCAAGAGATGATATTTTAGGCATAAAGCTAACCCGGAACATCATAACATTATTAGTGTTATTGAAAGCCTCCCAATAGACATGGTTCAACAAATCGGGTTAGATTATATGCATATAATATGTCTTGGAGCCATGCGTACTCTCCTTAAAGTTTGGGCTAGAAAGAAAGTTGGAAATTTTTTCACTTAATTCTTGTCACATTTCCAATATTTCAACCCAAATAATAAGCTTAAAAAACTGTGCTCTCATATTATGGAAGTGTTGGAATGAAGCCCTATGAAAATTGTCTAAATAGGGATTTTAGAATAAGCTAGAATTACATAGTTCCTTATGTTTAACAGAAGTGTTTAGAGAGAGAAAGAGAAAGAAATATCAATCATCTCTCTCGGAAACTTGTTTTGTTAGTGCCGGTCCATACACAGAAACTTTAGTTGAGAAACTTTTTGTTAATTCTCTTTTAAAGTTTCCTTAATGTCTACACATAGAAAAATAACCGCTGTGTCCTTTGATGCCTAACACAAATGACCTTGCTGGTGCATCCATAATAAAACATCCGATTTTTATTTCAAACAATTTTTTTTTAATAAATTCCATTTTCTGATAATAATAATTTGGCTTCATTTACAAATTCCATTAAATATTCATTGACGTCTTTAGGTTTGGAATATCCTTCGTAGACACTAACAGAAAATACATCAGGATATCCGACTATGTTACATAAAATTGTCCATATTTGTTTTGCAGAACTTTTTGTTAAAGGCAACCCGTCGATGTTAAAACTTATGTTTATTGTGTTATTATCGTACTTATGTAAAAAAGGTAAGTCTTTAAAAGTTCTGGCGTCTTTTGGTACACACATATCATGATCCCTTAATATGGTCAACAATTCATTCAATGCAGAATTACTTATGTTATTCTTGAGGGACCACTGCCTGATCTGTTGAATAAAACTTTCATTTGGGTCAATATAGCTTCCATTGTCTGTATCACTAGAACTACTGTCATTATTGTTTTCAGAAATTTCATTGATAGTTGATGGTAGAGTGTCTTGAACTTCCACGCTATTAAAATTTTTGAAATTTATTTTTTTTGGGTGAAAGCGTATGGCTAGGTATAGGTTTGGATGAGGAATTTTGAAAATAGCTTTCCATTATTTTGGCAGCTTCTCGTTTATTTCTCAGTTTAATGTGTTTGTTTTATAAGAAAGTTAAAAATATTGCTAGAAAGATGTTCATTTATACCATTAAATATTTATCAATTTATGTCATTATTTGATAAAAGGTCTTCATAATCGTTAGTTTAATACGTAAAAATCCACTTTTAATATAAATTGAGAAAGATAGTTTAACTTAATATATATATGTATTTTAAAGTAAAAATTCCATTTTTGTTATTTTGATATTTTTATTTTTCTATGGGTAATTTCAAAAATTTTCAAACTGGTTTTGTACCTTTCCCACACATACATCTTGGGGAGGGTATTATACGTTTGTGCTGATGTTTGTAACACAAAAAAATATTGGTCCTACACCAACCTTTAAGTATACCGATCGCCTCAGAATCGCATTTTGAGTCGATTAAGACATGTCCGTCCGTCCGGCTGGCTGGCTGTCCATGTAAACCTTGTGCGCAAGGTACAGGCCGCAATTTTCAAGATAATTTGATGAAATTTGGACCAAGCATTTTTTGGCACAAGGACGAAGCCTATTGAAAATGGTTGAAATCGGTCCATTATTTCACCTAGCCCCCATACAACCGTACCTCCCGATTTGGTCTTTTTATGCCATTTTCGTAATGATCGGCTCTTATTTGACCCTAGCCCCCATACAAACCCCCTTCAAAAAATGTCTTAAACGTTTAAAATTGACTTGTAACCATTTGTATCGCAATGAAACTCAACATAATTAACTATTATTTAAAACAAGTAAGAAATTATGGTCGGGCGTGGCCGACCATATAATACCCTACACCAATTGCGAATATTAAATGTGATTTATTTCAATAATGAAGCATTTCTGTTAATCTTATATAGGTTCCAAATAATGTCTGTTCATGTGCGGTTGTATGCTGACTATGAGAAATAAAAGACCGATTTCAATAATTTTCAACAGCCTTCGCCATTGGATCCAGAGAATAGTATGTGACCCATTTTAACAAATTATATTCAAAATTGTGATCTGTTGTGTGCACAGATGGTTTACACGGTCACAAAGGCGCACATAGCTTAATAAGGACAAATATTTTTGAGTGTTACAAACATCACCAAGGCCGTAATCGGAAGGTCCGGGCAAAAATTGAGCCGATCCTTATAAAATGTATTATTGGGAATTATCTATATACATATATAAAAATGAATGTGTGTTTGTTTATATGTTTGTGTGTTTATATGTTTTCTTCAAATTTTCACAGCGTATTCCTGTATATCTGGCAATAGACTACTTTTTATTTCCGATCATGGCGAAAAATGACAGTGTTATTTATAATTACATCAAACTTAGTTGTGCCAATTTTTGGGAAGATAGTAGTATATTTTTCGTAGTTATGAGCTAAATGGCCCAAATCGGTAGGTCCGGTTGTATGGGGGCTAAGGCAAAAATTGGTCCGATCCTTATGAAATTTAATGTCGACATTTATTATATAAAATCTATTTGTGGCAAATTTCATCGTGATACTAGTGTTTATAAATGAATTGTGGACATTCAAGTCATTTTCTGAAGGGGATTTTGTATGGATAGGGTGGATAGGTTCAAATAATGCCCGATCATTATAAAAATCGACAGTGTTATTTATAATTATATCAAACTTAGATGTGCCGATTTTTGGAGAGATAGTAGTATATTTGACAAAGTTATGAGCTAAAAGGCCCAAATCGGAAGATCCGGTTATATGGGGGCTAGGGCAAAACTTGGGCCGGTCCCTATAAAATTTATTGTTGGGAATTACGTCTATACAAAACTCGTTTTTGCCAAATTTCATCGTGATACTAGTGTTTATAAGTCAGTTGTGGACATTCAAGTCATATTCTGAGGGGGACTTTGTATGGGGGCTAGGGTCAAATAATGTCCGATCTTTACGAAAATCACTAGAATTATTAAGATATATATAAAATTAAATTTTTCCAATTTTTGTAGAGAGAGTAGATCATTTAACATAATTATGAGGTCAAAAGCCCTTTTCGGGGGGTCCGGTTGCATGGGGGCTAGGTGAAATAATAGACCGATTTCAACCATTTTCAATAGCGTCCTAGGACCGAGAGAAGTGCATGTTCCAAATTTCATCAAATTATCTCAAAAATTGCGACCTGTAGAGTGCGCACAAGGTTTACATGGACACACAGACAGACAGACGGACAAAGCTTAATGAACCGATTGGTATACTTTAAGGTGTGTGTAGGACCAATATTTTTGAGTGTTACAAACATCAGCACAAACGCATAATACCCTCCCCACTATAGTGGTGTAGGGTATAAATATATCCTTTTCCCAAATTTAATGAGGATCGGCCCATGTTTGACCTATACTCCTATATAAAGCCTCATTTAGAAAATTTGTTTTTTATCAATAAATTGCTTAAATACTTTGGAATTAAGGTAAAATTCAACATTAAAGTTTCTTTGTGAAAAATAAAAATTTTTTAAATATACTCATGGTGCAGGGTATTATATGGTCGGCCATGCCCGACTATACTTTCCTATTTGTTTTTGGTTATGAATAACCATTATAACAACCGAAAAAACAAATTGGTTAACAATAACCATTATCAAAAATAATTAAATTTTTTGGTTAGTTTATTCCTGTCAATTTAGAGCAGCGTTGCGCGTTCATATTGTTCAAATTACGAAGATTTTCGGGAATTCACACGTACACTACCCGATCGTAAACAAAACTCATAGCAAGAGCATAAAAATACAAAAAATTATCTTCAGTTGCTTAACAGCATTCAACAAGGTAGGTTGATGTCGCTTTGTTTAAAAAATTGCAAAAACAATTTGTAAAAACAAGAACACAATTTGTAAACAATTACAATTACTTGCAAAAAATTCGTACAATCCAAAAAAATTTTACTAATGCATAAGAATGAAAACACATAAAAACAGTACTTCCAATACTTTTTTTACACATTTTAAATAAAAAACTTTATCTTTGTGAAGAAATATATATTTTTCTTTTCTTTGAATATGTTTTATCTGTAAAATTTACTATTTTACTTGTTATGAAATTTGATCATAACAAGCGTAATTAGGCAATATTTTTTCTAAGTGTTTTTTAGTATTTTCTCACCACTACAATAACAGTTTCTTAGCGTCTCTCTTTCTGCGCTTGGCTGATTTAGAGAGATTTTGTAGAAAAATATTTTACGCAAGTTACCGTTACTTATTTCTAAGCATATATTATGTTCTTTGGAATTCCATTCCTGTACATTGAATAAAGTATTGGATGTTGGAATTTCCAACTACATAACAAAGTTTTATAGATTTAACATTTCCCACTTCTCGAAAAAATACGAAAATCTAAATTAAATGAAAAATTTTATATGTTAGAAAAATTAATTGTTCTTAGATGCATATCCTAACATCAATAAAGAGGTTTGAATATAAGTGTCCCACCATGAAAGACTTTGTTTTATATGTTGCTTTTTAAGACTTTTTAATTTGAGAAAATTACTAATTTTTTGTTGTCATAGAATTTTTAATTTCTTCTTCTACATGGAAAATTATTTTTTTGTCAAAAAAATATTATGGGTAGAAAACGGAACGTCATGATTCGTGAGTTTTTCTATTTCTACTAATTTAAGGAGACACATGACGATTAAACACAATGAAATTTATCAACAGGCCATTGATGAATACGAAGATACAGAGGTTACAAATGGTATCGATATGGAAGTCAAATTTTCCGTTATATATTAAAAAAAAAACAAATAAATAATGCCTGCCTCGAATTGGTCACGCAAGAATCCCAACCCTTGTCGTTCTTCGATTCGAATGGATTTAAGTGTCTCACAGAACAAATATTTAAAGGTCTTAATATGGCTCCCATCAGTTCGCACAATATAATGGGACTCATAACTGAAGAAGTATTAAGACTAAAAAAATATATTACAAATAAATTAAAGAAAATATGGATAGTGCAACCCGACTATCCATATTGGGAATAAATGCCCAAATAATAGAAAAAGGGAAAGTGGAAATATTAACACTATCTATGAAAGAAATTTGTGTGCCGCAGACTGCGATTAATGTAAAAGCTGAGGTTTAAGAAGTTTTGCGTGAATTTAATATCTCAAAAAAACAAATATACACCATTACTACTGACAATGGAAGAAATATGCTAAAGGCAGTTGACTTGCTTGCAGAATCTACATACGAAGAGAATTGTGTTCAAAGTGACTCTGATGAATCAGTATTAAATCTCGAAGAAATTGAAAATTAATTTAGAGCTGAAAGTAGAAATTTATTTTCTGTCAAATGTGCAGCACACACCTTACAGCTAGTGGTTAAAGAAAAAGCAAGGCAAGTAGTGAAAACTTTAAGAACGCCGAAGTGCAGGTAAGTTTCCAACAAAGAGATAATTTTTGAAATACAAATGTATCATAAATGTAACCATTTATAGCCCAAAAGCATACTTTTTCTTACACCCAATTTACACGATGATTTTTTTCATGTTTGCCCAGTCGTCTGTTTTCATGTTTGTCGATAATTGATGATGAGCGGGGTAGAGAAGAATGGGGGGTAAGAAAACGAACATGATTTGGGATTTTCATGATTGTTTTTGAGTTTCCTCTTTACACTCATTCGTACTGTTGATATTATACTCATGTAAAACAATAATTACGTGTTTTTTTTATGAGAACATTATAAATTGCATTACAAAAATACTATTTACTATTTTTAATAAAACTAAATTGTTTGTTTGTTTGTTTTTTAAGTTACTTAGTTTCCAAAACTAAGATTTATTTGGCCTATAATTAAAAATTATACAACGCCATCACCAATTCTAGCTAGAAAAAACTAGCTCATATGTTCTAATTACAATGCTAGATAAGTTATCTAAATACAGGGAAATTTGTAATGAATATTTGAATCGACCATTGTTAGATGAAGAATGGGATGAATTGAATGACCAATTAGTTATTTTGAGCCCTCACCACGAAACAACACTTAAATTATAACGTGAGCAGCTAGTTATGGGCGATGCTTACGAAGTTTGGTTTGAGCTAAAGGTGAAATTGAAATCTTTAAACAATGATGCCTCATTTACAGTTTTAAATTGTATAAGAGCGAGAGAGACAAAATTGCTTAACGCTGAAGTTCTTAATGCTGGAATTTTTTTTGGATCCACGTTTTCGACGGTTGCTTCCCCAAAATAAAAAGGAGGAAGCGAGACTACATCTAAAGAAGTTAGCAACACAATTTAATGAATTGAACCAGGTTTGTGATCGCCGACATTAAACGTTGGTTATACCTTTAATGACACATTTGATTTATTTCAGATCAATATACATCCTCCTCAAGGAACACAGAGTCCTACAGAAAATATGGTGATTATTGACGAAACATCAAATGCTAGCACTTTAGTTCGTCAGACTTTACGTAGCTTGGAAGTTGACTCGTCGTCAGAACATGATACAGCAACAGTCTGTTCGAAACCACTATCACAAACCTTTGTCGAAATCGACAACTACCGTGAAGGAAGAGTTGATGTCGATCTTCTGCAATACTGGGAGGACAAAAATATACGTTCCCGTTCCTTAAGCAACTAGCAGACATTGTTCATGGCATTCCAGCAACACAAGTTAGCGTAGAGCGAGCGTTCTCTGCATTGAAACTGGTACTAAGTGATCTTAGATGTAACCTTTCTGACGATACGTTGCGTTCGCTTATGTTCGTTAAACTAAACAATAAAACATAGAGTCATTGTACTATTCTCTCTCTATCCAATTTTAATGAAATGTAGAATTTGCTTAAGTAGTTTTTTTTACAAATAAACATGTACTTATATATAGAATTAAAAATAAGTTTAATTTTAATATTTATTCATAAAATTGCAAGTTTTGAATTCCTTCTATCTAACACCTAAAAAAAAATAAATTTCGATAATGGTTATTGGCAAAGAATAATAAGAAGTTGGTCTATGACATTGTTTTACTACAATAACATTTCCTTCTCTTCACAGACGAGTTCTGTGTAAATTCAACACACTTGTGAGAACTCAATTCTCTCACAATACTTCAAAACTTTTTCGCGAAAATAACGG
The DNA here is from genome assembly GCF_015586225.1 of Lucilia sericata. NCBI lineage: Eukaryota > Metazoa > Arthropoda > Insecta > Diptera > Calliphoridae > Lucilia > Lucilia sericata. The sequence continues at coordinate 22,988 of NW_023996735.1, forward strand.
GATAATAGGACTTGAACGACGTTTTTTCACAAACACATAACTATTTTTTTATTTTTTATACAATTTTATCGCATTTTACAATCCGAAATATTTTTATTTTTCACAAACTAAAAAAATATTTTTTTATTTTTTTGACAATTAATTTTTGTGTGTTGAAATTAAAATTGACAAAACAAAGTTGTATATTTTGGTATTGAAAATGAAAAAATTATTTAAAATAAACTTATTTTTTTGCAAAAAAAGGAGATTTTAAGTCCGAAAAATATATTTATTAAATGTTTACTGATTAGATGTGGGCAAAATAAATTAAAAAATCTGCGAATGTAGAAATTTAAATGTTATTTATTTTTCCTAAAATTTTTATGTACGATTTTATGCAAGTATGTATGTTTGGAAAGTGTGGTGAAAGTGGTTGGAGCTCCAATACTAATACAAAAATTCTACCAATACATACTTAGAGTTAGGTACCGAATGACAACTCCTTTACGTACCAACTGACAAGCCCCAATTTCTTTATATTCTTTGGTTATTGGTAACCAATATTTTTTTTAAATTGTTTTAACAGTTATTCGTAACCAAAAAAAAAAAAAAATAAATCTTACAATAATGGTTAATTACAACCAATATTTGAATTTATCAATTTTAACGGTTAAATAAGACCTTTTCGTCATTTTTCTTATAACCGTTACGTCCCTGAATATTAATGGTTGTAGTTTTAAATTGCATATAGCCCATATTTTGTAGTTTAACAATACTTTTCCTAAAATATTATAGTTTAAAAACAAGGTTTAAAAAATGTCCTTGCGTCAAAGACATCTTAAAAATGGTATCTTCCATTTTCTTCATTCCTTTACCAAAAAAAACTTATATCAACAAAATATAAACATTTTAGAATGTAACAATGAGAGGATCTCAAGCAAATCAGCTTTTAGTAAAATAATCCACATCATTTCCATAAAAATTTCAAACCATTTAAAAATTTTTTGAAATATCCACTATGTTAAGCAGAAGTCCTTAAAATAATAAAAAAAACTAAGGACATGCAATTTGTTACATGTCCTACCCAGCAAATATAAAACGAAGTACTTCCAAAAGAATAACGTTTATCACCACTTCAAAAGTAGCATAAAGTGAATTTTTTACCTTTTGATGAAGTGATGTTTAAAGACTTCCGAAGAAGCGAAAATAATTCTATTTTTTCAATGTTGAATATAAAAAATTTGATAAAAAATGTTATTTTTGAGCTTTTGTAATAAATGTGTATATTACCCTTATTAATGTTAATATTATTTGAGTCAAATTAGTTGTATTCTATAATACTACAATTTTACTTCCAAATTTTACATCCCTCCTATGACAAGTCTATGTTAAAATCATCACTTCTTCAGGTCTTTTTCAGTACATCTATGGAGTAAATTCTACTTCTTTTTCGCTTCTTTGGAAGTTCTTTTTTTGCTGGGTAATTAGACAAGTAATAAATTAAAATAAATATGAAACATATTTATATTTATAACACATTAAAGAAAAAGTTTGTTTCGAAATTGTTATAAAAACAAGTTAGCTATGCCGAATCTTAAATCTTAATCTTTAATAAAACCCGTTTAACTATCTAATTTTTAGCTTGACAAAATGTTTCCGTAGTGAGGGTACTAACATTTATGCATATGTGGAACTAATTTTGATTAGGTTCATAAAATTTTATATTAATAGGCCAGTTGCAAACATTTTAATATAATGATTTATTAAGTGATTTTCAGAAGTAAAATTCCGTATAACGATTTGTATATACAAAATACAAATTTATGTCGAATTTTATACCGATGACTTTGATTGTAAATGTGCGTTTAAGCAATTTTCGGAAGTGATCCTTATATGGGAGTTGTGATCAATTATGGACCGATCAAGAAACATATTTGTGTCGAATTTTATCAAGATACCTTTATTTGACAAATAAATATGTGCATTTAAGTGATTTTCGGAAGTGGGCCTTCCGGACCGATCCGAAAAGAAATTTGGTAGAATGATTTGTATGTACACAAAACATATTCAGCTCGAATTTTATCACAAAAGCTTTATTTATCAATGAAATATGTGCGTTTAGGTGATTTTTGGAAGTGGACCTTATATGGGAGCTATGACCAATTGTGGACCGACTGAGATCTTCGTTGGTAATATTCTATTCATATTATATTTTATTTATAACTTTGTGTTGATAGCGATATATTTGAGGGAGTTATTAACGATAAACTAATTTCCGGGAATATACACCTTTGTATGGGGGTTATGGGAAATATTGGATCAATTGTTATGAGTTTGAACATACATCCCTGGCACAAAAAAATAATGTGTGACAAAATTCATCAAAATGTCTTTGGAAGTTTCTGTGAAAACTACTTAAGATTTGGGAAAAAACGTTATTTTTTCGAGGTAGTCTGAATTTTTATTCATAAATTTTTACATCGTGAACCGATTTTACTGATTTTCAAAACCAAACTGTAATTGATAATAAAGAATGTTTTGGGTGAATTTCGTGAATTTCTATTGCTTCGCTAACGTGAGCGTGTTTTACACAGACAAACGGACGGACGAACAGACGGACATAGCTAAATCGACTCAGAATTTCATAAGGATCAAGAATATATATACTTTGTTGGGTCTCAGATGAATATTTCTTGGTGTTACACACGGAATGACAAAGTTATATATACCCTCTATCACCACTGATGGTGGTGGAGGGTATAAAAACGATAAATCGCCGAAGAAATATATGTTTATACATACAAATCTTACAAACAAGAGTAGTTGTTATGTTTTATGGTTTTCTGAAAAAAAATACTAGGAGTTCTTGACACGTTAAATTTATGTAAAATTCGACAGAGCGGTCTTATTTTATCGTATTATTTTAGCGTATTACAACAGATTTTCTAAACGATAAGGGAACAAACATATGTCATTTAGTTCTATTTAATTTTGGTCCGATCCTTATAAAACTAGATAGAGGTTCCGAACATAATTGAATTTTATTTTTCGTTCAGAAAATAACACATGCCGACAAAATTGTAAAAAAGTCGAAACCCTGAGACAAATTTATACTTTTCTATAGGATTGAGCCGCGCTGAATCCGAATTTGGGCTCCATCACATCTGGTTTTTGAGATATCGTGTCCTAAAGTTTGAAAAAACAGTTTTTTGTATAACTTTAACTGTTCTATTACCTCAAAATTTTTTATTATTTTTGGCGCAAGTGTTATTATACCCTACAACTCTTTTGTGGACTGTTCTGTCTTCAATAACTTGGTAAATTATTTCGTATTTCATGTGAAATTCCACACAAATAGTTTATATTATTATAAGGAGTAAATCACTGTTCTAAATACAATCATAACCGTAATGCTCCTAATTATGTTCTTCAGAATAACCTGTATAATACATATAGCTGTTAAGTTAAACTAAAACTCAAAGAATTTATATTGAATGCATATTGTTATATACAATTATCGTCATTTGTAGCAACTTTTTTTTCATATTTTTTCCGTAAAATGAGATTAAAAATCGCTAGATTTGACGAGGCTAAATTGGCAACAGTGATCAGGTGAATATATCTGAGAGAAATTATGTTTTTGTCAATTTTTTTTTATTTACTAGTACAATAAAACTGAAGAAAAAACGATATGCATATAACCAACAGATCGTATGAGTTATATTTGTTGCTAATATAATATTGATTATATTAGCTTCAATAATTAAAGTAAGAATAAGTTAAGTTACCAATACTTTATGAAAAAGAATACATAAGTATGAATTAATAGGAAGTCATGCTTTAATATTTGATTTTATAGGAAAAATTTACATTTTTAGAATCATAACTCCTAGGCAGTTTACAACAAATACAAATTTTAAACACAATTTTTTAACCCTTTCGCTACATAGTATCCATATGGATACACGTAACTTTAGGAGCACTTTACACTCTCCAGGACAAAAAATAAGTGTGGGATTTTTTAGTTTATATTATTTTAAGACCTTTTTAATTATTTAAAATATTTTTTATAAATTTTGTTATAGTTTTTATTCAAAAATTTTTTATTTAAAAAAAAGATTTTTATTTTTTTTTTTTTTTGGTCAAAAATTGATTTTTTTATTATACTAAAAATATACATAAATTTGTTTTTTTTTTTCCTTATGAAAACATATCAAGCACCTACAGAAATCTTCATTTTAATCCATTCCGTTAAAAGTTAAAAGATTTAAAAATTCCGAAAGCCGTAGGAATTTTTTAAAAGTTGCATGTATCCATATGGATACAAATTAACGTTTTGGTGTAAAAAATAAACAAACATTGTCATTTGAATTCACATGCTGATACGGTACAGACGTTTATTTTCATTTACGCTTGTACTTGTTGAAATAAAAAATGCCTAGAAAAATAAATGATTCTGAAATTGAAAAAATTTTAACTAATTTCGTTGATTCCGATATTTCTGATGATGAAACGGAGGAATCAGATATTATTAATAATTTGTTTGATGCTTTTGAAAGTAATCAAAGTTTTATGTTGGAGGAGCTTTCTCGGCAGGGCCCATATGAAATAAATATACAAGATATTGATCTAGACAATGATAATAACCATCCTACTATATCTAAAGATATAGCAGATCAAGGATGCTCAACAGGAATAGTTGAGAACAATCATTCAACTTCTAAAAGTTTTGAACCGAAAAAAGTAGATCAATTTCGTTGGAAAAAGACAACGTGGGACTGTCCAGAAAATATTTTTTCAGAAACAGAGAAACAGAAAGTAAATAAATTACCTGTAGAATATTTTTTAGAGTATTTTAATGAAGATTTTCTTCGAAATATTGTTTCGTGGACAAACCAATTTTCTCTCATAAGAGATGGAAAATCTATAAATATGAGTTATGAAGAACTTCTAAAATTCATAGCGTTACAGATATTTATTGGTACAATTGGTTATCCTAGATTAGAAATGTACTGGACAATTGGTACGGAAATCCCTTCGTTTCCAGACAACATGACTAGAACTAGATTTCACTTATTGCGCAATAATTTAAAATTTTCAGCAAATGATATTCAAAATGATAAATTATATAAAATCCGTAGCATTATAAATATGTCTTAGTATTGACGAAATGATGGTTCCTTTCAAAGGAAGAACATCTTAGTATTGACGAAATGATGGTTCCTTTCAAAGGAAGAACATCACTTAGGCAATATATGCCAAAGAAACCTACAAAATGGGGTATAAAAATATTTTGTTTGTGTAGTTCGAATGGTATTGTTTATGATTTTGAAATATATCAGGGAAAAGGAACAATTATAAGTGAACCGTCTTTTGGATTTTGCTCAGATATAGTTATTCATCTTTCAAAAACTATATCTGAGCAAAATAATCACAAACTATATTTTGACAACTATTTCACAACATTAAATTTAGTTTTATATTTACGCGAAAAAGGAATTTGGTCAACAGGAACCATAAGAGGAAATAGATTTGGAAAAATTGATCTACAATCAGAAAAAGATTTAAAAAAAGAAGGCCGTGGAAGTTTTGATTATCGCATAGAGCGGTCGAACAATATATTTCTTCTGAGGTGGCTTGACGGAGGAATTGTTCAACTAGTGTCTTCAATTCATGGTTCTGAACCCCTAAATTCAGTGCGCCGATTTTCCGTCGTAGAAAAAAAAATATTGAAATAACACAGCCAAAAATAGTAGCTGAGTACAACAAAAATATGGATGGCGTAGACAAAATGGATTTCCTTCTGTCTTTGTACAGAATTTCGATTAGATCTACAAAGTGGACTCTAAAAATTTATGATCATTTCATTGATATGGCTATTTGTAACTCTTGGTTAGAGTACAAAAAGGACAACGAACACAATAAATATATGGACTTATTGAGCTTTCGCAATGACGTTGCAAATGGCCTCATTGCTCGATCCAATCAGCAAGCATGCTCTCGTAAACGTGGGCGTCGAAAGCGTGCTCAAATGATATTTCAGTAAGTCCTTCAACATCCGGTAAAAGTCGAAAAATAACTCCAGCAAATTCTGAGCGATATGACGGAAACCAACATTGGCCGGAACATGTGACTGATAAAGGCAGATGTAAATATAAGGGCTGTAAGGGTCAAACAAGATATAAATGTTCCAAGTGTGATGTTCTTCTATGTGTACCGAATGGATCCAGAAATTGTTTTAAGGATTATCATTATTTATCGATGGAATAAATTATATTTTATTACATTTTATTATATTTTATGTATTAATCAAAATTGTATTTATGTTTTTTAACTGCATGAATTATTTATTTTTATTTTATACCAAAAATTTATCTTATGTTTATAAATAAAAAAATAAATAAAAAAAACTTTAATATCAAATTAATAAAATTTTTGCATTTTTCTTTCCCTTATAGTAAATTTGTATCCATATGGATACATTCTAAAAAACACATTTGGGGTAAAAATTTTTAAAATTTTTTTATTGATTATTGTTTCTAGGGTCAATAGTAGCATAAATCCAAAAAATTAGATTTTTTGAACCAGCCAATAAAAACTTGTAGCGAAAGGGTTAAGGGAATTGAATATTATGAGCGTGTGCGAAATGATAGCAAAGTTCTATGGTGGATTGTAATTTTCCTATGGTGGGAACATTTTTACATTTTGTTGTGCCAAACGATATCTTTTTTGATTACATTAAATTTTTACAATTGTCACTAATTTCACAAGAAAATCTGCATTTATTTTAATAAATGAAACACTTGTATTGATTTTTTTTATTAAAATAAATTTCTACAATCACAAATGTATTATAAACTAAAATCATAAAATATTTTATTTTTTGTATTTTCAATTTTTTCTATTCATTTGTCAAAAATGTATATAGCCCTATGAGCTATATACACACACTCTATATTTACTATTGATAAAATCATGTTTTGAAATTTTTTGGAAAAAAAATATTTTTTCTTTTGCTCTTATGCATTTTTAGTCAATTCTGTCAAATTAAGTACATATGTATATCTTAAAATTTGCTTTTGAATCGTATACTAAAGTCAGATTTGGAATATATTCAGCAGTTTTCGATCTATAAAAAATGTCGATAAAAATCCGTATTTTTGTCGCAGATATATACATGAAAGAGTTGAAATTTTAACATAATAATTACACCAATATTAGTGCTGTTAAAAACATTTATAAAATGTATGATATCACAATTTCGAAAATATCGCGTGATTTTGAAGAAGCCGGTATTGTTCCATTAAACAAAATAGTGAAAACGTCAACATCAGAAAAAATATCTGCATTTTCCAGTGTACTTTTTTGGTACTGCATTGTCATCAAAAAAATGTTCCGATATTATGGTTACTGATGAGAGTGGCAAAATAGAAGAGTATGGCATAATAAGGAAGAAAGCTGCAGTACTCGAAAAGCCCACAGAAAAAGTATATTCGGCAAAAAGTAAATTTAAAACAAAATTTGTTAAAACTATATGCAACCAAGATGCTGGAACTCTACACTTCACACAACAACAGCTTTTTTTATACCCTTCACCTTCGTGAGAAGGGTATATCGTCATATGAAATCCAAAAAGCCCTAAGTCACATTGAACAAATTTTTCAGCAGAAGCAAAAAACGGTCTAAAATGACAAATAAACCAAAAATGTTCATTATTTTCTCAAGTTAAGCTTATTTCTTATTGACAAATTATTATTTGAAGAAAAATTTTGCGGTTTTTGTTTTACTTACGGAGATATGAAACTTATAAACTTGAAAATTTGTTTTTTCTGAAACCCAAAATGGCCTAAGTTACATTAAAAAATAGTTAGTTTTAACATTTTCAACTAGGCCGAAACATGGAAGGCATAAGGCTTCTTTGTTTTCATAAAGATTTTAGGAAATTGGAATTTTTCTTTGAAAAAATTCTAAAACTGATAAAATAATCTCTAAATTACAAGGATTCGCTAAAAATGCCATTTTTGTTTCATTTGATGCCAACTTATAACATTTCACAGTTTCGAAGTTAAAAATTCAAAAGAATTTTAAAAATTTCATGAATTTTAAGGTAATTTTAGAACATAACCTTTTAGAATTTCTTTGATAGGGACGTTGATTTTAATTGTGGGAGTGTAAAATTTAGCAGGAACATGTATTTTGATACGGTGCATCATAATCAATCAAAAAGTAAATTTTGATTTTTTTGTAACTTAGGGCTTTTTGGATTTCATATGACGATATATAAGTTTGTCATTCCGTTGGTAATTTCTATAATATAATTTTCCGACCCTATAAAGTATATATATTCTGGATCCTTATATATAGCGGATTCGATTTAGCCATGTCCGTCTGTCTGTCTGTGTGTATGTTGAAATCAGTTTTCAGAAGACCCCAGATATCTGCGAGATCCGAATTTTCAATAATTCTATCGGAAATACGAAGATATGAGTAAAAATCCGAGACCACCTCTGAAAATTTCGTCAAAATTTTACATTTTTCGTGCATGCTTATACAGAAACAATAAACAAACAGAACACAGTATCAAACGGTAAATTTTTTTGTTATTGTAATTTCTTGTTTATAAACACAAAGCAAAGAATGAACATCACGTTAAATTGTTATTGGATAGAAACATGATATTAAGTACGTAGAGCCAGGATTAGGCGAGAACACATTTAAGGGGACTTTTTCGTTCTACAAAAGGTACTTCTTGAATTTTTTATAATATTGAACCTAGAAATATGAAATTTAGCATGTAGTGCCTTGACTAGGTAAGAACCTATAAAAGGGGACTTTTTCGTAATTTATCGTTATACAAAAGTTACTTTTTGAATTTTCTATATTATTGAACCTAGAAACATGAAATTTTGCATGTGGGGCCTTGACTAGGTAAGAACCTATAAAAGGGGACTTTTTGGTACTTTTTTTGTTCTACAAAAGGTACTTTTTGAATTTTTTATTATATTAAACCTAGAAACATGAAATTAAGTATGTAGAGCCCGGATTAGGCCAGACCACATAAAAGGAGACTTTTTGGTACTTTTTCGTTCTACAAAGGGTACTTATTGAAATTTCTATAATATTGAACCTAGAATCATGAAATTAAGTCGGATTAGACCAGAACACATAAAAGGGGACTTTTTGGTACTTTTTCGTTCTACAAAAGATACTTTTTGAATTTTCTATAATATTGAACCTAGAAACATAATATTTTGCATGTAGGGCCTTGACTAGGTAAGAACCTATAAAAAGGGACTTTTTGGTACTTTTTCGTTCTACAAAAGACGTTATTTGAATTTTCTATAATAGTGAACCTAGAAACATGAAATTAAGTATGTAGAGCCCGGATTAGGCCAGAACACATAAAAGGGGACTTTTTCGTACTTTTTCGTTCTACAAAAGGTACATTTTGAATTTTCTATAATATTGAAACTAGAAACATGAAATTTAGCATGTAGGACCTTGACTAGGTAAGAACCTATAAAGGAGAACTTTTTGGTACTTTTACGTTCTACAAAAGGTACTTTTTGAATTTTCTATAATATTGAACCTAGAAACATGAAATTAAGTATGTAGAGCCCGGATTAGGCCAGAACACATAAAAGTGGACTTTTTGGTACTTTTTCGTTCTACAAAAGGTAGTTTTTGAATTTTCTATAATATTGAACTTAGAAACATGAAATTTTGCATGTAGGGCCTTGACTAGGTAAGAACCTATAAAAAGGGACTTTTTGGTACTTTTTCGTTCTACAAATGGTACTTTTTGAATTTTCTATAATATTGAACCTAGAAACATGAAATTATGGATGTAGAGCCCGGATTAGGCAAGAATACATAAAAGGGGACTTTTTGGTACTTTTTCGTTCTACAAAAGGTACTTTTTGAATTTTCTATAATATTGAACCTAGAAACATGAAATTTAGCATGTAGGGCCTTGACTAGGTAAAAACCTATAAAAGGGGACTTTTTGGTACTTTTTCGTTCTACAAAAGGTACTTTTTGAATTTTCTATAATATTGAACCTAGAAACATGAAATTATGTATGTAGAGCCCGGATTAGGCCAGAACACATAAAAGGGGACTTTTTGGTACTTTTTCGTTCTACAAAAGGCACTTTTTGAAAAAGTATATTTGGCAAAAAGTAAATTTAAAACAAAATTTGTTAAAACTATATGCAACTAAGATGCTGGAACTCTACACTTCACACAACAACAGCTTTTTTTAAATGAGCATTTTTTTAATAAACAAAAAATAGATAATGAATTCGGGATATTGTAAGGGAAAATTATAAAGTATTAAACAATATATGTCCCATAAATTTCAAGTCGCGCGGTTTTAATAAAACTAATAAAATACTGCGATTGTATGCATATTGTATTTATTTTAATCAGACATGCAGAAAATACAAATTTGTGTTAAAGTTCAGTCCCGTATTTGTTAAGATTTTTACTAATGAAAAAAAGAAATAACTCATCCTATTAATGGTCATAAAGCACCTCAAATGAGAGCAGTTAGACGTAAAGTTGCCAAATGGGAAATGAAGAATGAATTTGCTTCAATTTACAGAAATAGACAACTAATTAAATTCTAAATCATTGTACAATATTGGAAATATGGAAACTGTTGTTACTAGTGTCCGACCGAATGTTCGGGTACTTTTTGATGATATAAAAATATGATAAAAAAACATTTTATAAAAAGTTCGGCGTTCGGTGTTCGGTCAAAATTTCGCCGAACACCGAACATTGACCGAACCTCACTTTTTACCGAACGCCGAACTTTTTATAAAATGTTTTTTTATCATATTTTTACATCATCAAAAAGTTTTAAAAATGCTGAAAATTTGTTTACAGAAGTTATCATACATCCTGGTTGTACAATAAA
>NW_023996736.1:0-34090 GCF_015586225.1 Lucilia sericata
AACGAAAAAAACGAACGAACGAACGAAGAACGAAAAGAAAAACGAACGAAACGAACGAACGAAATAAACGAACGAACGAACGAAAAACGAACGAACGAACGAACGAAAAAAACGAACGAACGAACGAACGAACGAACGAACGAACGAACGAACGAACGAACGAACGAACGAACGAACGAACGAACGAACAAAACGAACGAACGAACGAAGAACGAACGAACGAACGAACGAACGAACGAAAACGAACGAACGAACGAACGAAGAACGAACGAAACGAACGAAGACGAACGAACAACGAACGAAAGAACGAAAACGAACGAACGAACGAAACGAACGAACGAACGACGAACGAACGAACGAACGAACGAAGAACGAACGAACGAACGAACGAACGAACGAACGAACGAACGAACGAACGAACGAAACGAACGAAGAACGAACGAACGAACGAACGAACGAAACGAACGAACGAACGAACGAAACGAACGAACGAACGAACGAACGAACGAAACGAACGAACGAACGAACGAAGAACGAACGAAACTAACGAAACTAACAAGAAAAACTAACTAACTAACTAAAACTAACGAACTAACTAACTAACTAACTAACTAACTAACAACTAACGAACTAACTAACTAACTAACTAATAAACTAACTACTAACTAACTAACTAACTAACTAACTAACTAACTAACTAAAAAATAACTAACTAACTAACTAACTAACTAACTAACTAACTATATAACAGGCATGGATGTAATGACTACATATTCAATTACAATTACATTTGAAGTAATTGTAATTCAAGATTCACCAATTACAATTACTTGTAATTGTTATTGAAGTGTTGCCAATCACAATTACTTTTAATTGTAGTTGAAACATTTCCAGTTCAAATTACTTTTTAATTTTAATTTTTTCCGTATAAGTACAAGTAATTTTGTAGTTATTAATTCCTAAATTACAATTACAAGTAATTTTAATTGAAAACTTAATTTGCAATTACAAGTAATTGTAATTGGCAAAAACTTCAATTACAATTACAGGTATATGTAATTGGTTATTGATCAGTTACACATTACAAGTAATTGTAATTGGAAAAACTTCAAGTACAATTACAAATAATTGTAATTGGTTATTCTCAATTACACATTACAACTTATTGTGAATAATTTGTGTAATCATTACCCGCCATGCCTGCTATATTATTTAAAACTTTAATAATTTGTGCACTTTCCAATCAATATATTATTTTACCCTACACCACTATAGTGCGGATGTGCTGATGTTTGTAACATCCAAGACTATTGGTTCTACACCTTAAAATAAGCCAATCGGCTCAGAATCACTTTTTTGGGTCGATTTAGCTATGTCCGACAATTTCAAGATAATTTGAAGAAATTTGTCACATACCAAGGATTCGGCCTATCGAAAATGGTTTGAAATCGGTTAATTATTTCGTGTAGGCCCCATACAACTAATTCGGCAAATCTTAGTTTAATATAATTTTAAATGATACTGCCGATTTTTATTTGCTCCCGCACAAGGTCCCCTAGAGGATCGAACTTTACTTTTGAACACTAGCATCACACTGGAATTCTGCATAATATCTTAAATGTCATCGTAACCGCTATACTAAAATTTATACGGATAGGACCTCTTACCCCCATATAACATCCTTTTTCAGAAATCACTCTTTTTCTGATCAAATTGTCAAAATATTTCGGAATTAAGGCAAATGATTTATTGATGGCGAAATATTCCAAACTGTTAATGGTGTAGGGTATCATATGGCCGGTCAAGCCCTACTATACATTCTTACTTGTTAATATTGAAATATCTACTAATACTATTCCGATTGATGTTAACAATTTGTAACCCAACAAATTTTTACTAGTTTTATGAATTCATAACTTTATCTAAATGTTTCTCATATTTTATTTAAAATATGTAGATACATAAATATTTGTACTGGTTTTTTATTTTAACCATTAAAGTAACACTCTAAAATTACTTACAATTCAATGAAACTGTTTCTAAAATACTTGTCTGTATTATTCGAATACAAAAACAATGTTCAAACTAAAATGTTCACCCCACTTACTAGTTTAAAACGGGTCTTTAAAAACAATAGTCTAAAACACTTTCTCTATAACCATATAACTTCAAAAAAATATGTATAAAATGGGGAAAAAATGATGCCACAAAAAAAAAAAAAAATTATGATTCACTGGATTCATATTTTATTCATGGTTCATACTGGAAAAAAAACAGCATAAAAATCATTCCCATATGAACATTCATGAGAGTAAACAATATAAAATTGTATATACATAAGATTTCTAGGAAAAATATAAAAATGCACAATTCGCATAAAATGTATGGAAGAAAGCATGGTAACCATTTACATTCTTTTTCAACTACAATTGCAATTGGGAACGAGTAAATAGTGAAATAAATAAGTTGAAAAGAGAATGAAATGTTTGGCCAAGGCGACTCTTCTATAACCTTTTCTATACACTAAGGGAATGATGATCAAAAGGTGGACGGTTCTTTAGAAATAGAGCTTCAAGTTTTCTAAAGGAAATTTTAACTAGAGATCTTAAAGCTTTGTGTAAAAAGCTTTCACCGGAAAGCTTAAAGCTTTCTCAATAAATATTTATCTAAAAAGCTTCAATATTTTTAAGAAATACTTTCGTTTGAGAGCTTCAAGTATTATAAAGAAAGCCGTCTATAGAGAGTTTAAAGTTTTCTAAAGAAATTTCTCGTTAAAAAGCTTGAAGTTTTCGAAAAAAAAACTTTCGTTAAAGAACTTATAGCTTTCTAAAGAAAACGTCAGAGCTTTAATTATTTTAAAGAAAGCTTTCTATAGAGAGCTTAAAGTTTTCTAAAGAACTTTCTCGTTAAAAAGCTTAAAGTTTTCGGAAAAGCTTCAAGTATTATAAAAAAGCTTTCTATAGAGAGCTTAAAGTTTTCTAAAGAAATTTTCGTTCAAAAGCTTAAAGTTTTCGAAATAAACTTTCGCTAAAGAACTTATAGTTTTCTAGTTTTCTAAAGGAATCTGTTCCTAAAGTCCTTCAGGTTTAGAAATTTTTCAAGTTCTTGAAAGAAAACTTTCGCCAAAGAACTGAAAGTTCCTCAAGCTTTTTAAGAAATATTTTGCTTTAGAAGTTCAAGATATCTACAGGAAACTTTCTCTAGTTTCAAGTTTCGTTAGTGCTTCAAGTTTTATAAAATATCTTCTTTTATAAAGCTTCAAGTTTTCTAAATATATGTAAGTTTTGGGTTTGAGCTTCAAGTTTTTTAAGGAAAAGTTTCTGTAGAGAGCTTACTAAGGAAGACTGTCACTAGAGGTGTTACCTGATAATAGCTTTAAGTTTTCTTCTGAAAACTTTATGTAGAGAGTTTTAAATATTTTCAAAAGTTATCTAATGCCAAAAAAAACTTAACGTTTTCTAAAGAAAACTTTGGCTAGAGTTTTTCAAGCTTTTAAAGAAATTTTTTGCTACAGGACTTTTAGTTTTCTAACGGAAACTTTCTCTAGAGATTTTCAAGTTTCCTTAGAAAAAACTATTGCTAGAAAAAAGCTATTGCTAAAGAGCTTCCTATTTTCCAACTTAATCTTTCGCTAGAGATTCTCAAGTTTTCTAAAGATAACTTTTGCTCATAAGCTTCAAACTTACTAAGAACAACTTTCTATAGAGAGCTTTTAAGAAAACTTTAGTTAAAAAGTAGTAAGGCGTTACGAATGGAATGACCAATTGTTATTTCTGCCTCCTTGTTGAAGGGCATGGAAAATAAAGTTTTTTATCCCGATTTTATTTTTAACTGAAATAAATTCTTGCTTTTGGCTGCAGTTGTTGTGAAACCAAGTCAAGTAGCTTCAAGTAAATATACACAATATTTTACGAGTATGTCCGACACCTATTTAAATTTCCTAACAATTTTATCAGATTTAAATGTGGACAAAGCTTTAAAGAGCTTTTTAAGCAATTTTTCTAAAATCGTTAAAATTTTTAACAAGAAAAGTGTTCAAAATTGTTTAATTATATATTTGTCAGAATTTAATATAAAACTCTACTTTTCTCCATCACTTTCTTCATTACTAATGGGTGGTGCCGGCATAATTGGCCTCCTGTTATATATTCAATTTATTCCACATCACCCATTTATTTGGCTTAAATTTTGTAAAAACAAACATTGTTTAAATACAGTATTTAGAGCATTTTGACATTGTTGCTTTTGACTTTATGTTATGGGAAAAAATCACTCAACCACAAAAACACACTCCTAAAATCTGTAATAAAAATTGTTACAAACCAAAATCAAGAGGTTCAAGCGAACACACATGCTCAGCAATCACATTAAAATAAAAATTTTCTAAGAGGGAAATATGTTAAGGCCTTCAAGTGAAAAGGCTCAAGAGTTTTAAATAACTAGAGAACTTTAAAGAACTTTTGTATAAGAGAACTTGAAGGTTATGTAAAGATAACTTAATTAGAACTTCAAGTTTTCTAAAGAAAGCTTTCGCTAGAGGGATCAATTTTCTAAAGCTTTGGCTAGAGGGCTTCAAGTTTTCTTAAGAATACGTTCACTAGAGAGCTTCTAGTTTTCTAAAGAAGATATCTAATGTACATTTTTGCAAGAGAACTTTCAGTTTATCTAAGGAAAACTTTCACCATAGAGCTTCAAGTTTTCTAAACTTTTTTAGAACTTCAAGTTTTCTAAAGAAAACTTTTGCTTGACCTAGAAGACCTCTAGTTTTCTTAAGAATACGTTCACAAGAGAGTTTCAAATTTTCTAAAGGAAACTTTCGTTAGAGAGCTTCAAGTTTTCTAAAGAAAGTTTTCTATGGAAATTGCTAAAGCTTGAAGTGAAGTTTCTAAAGGACATACATGGCAAAGGCAAAGCTTTCATTTTCAAGGATTCTATAGCTTTATAGTAATAAAGTTTTGTAAAGAAATTCCTAAGCTATCTCTTACTTTAGACCTTCAAGTTTTCTAAAGAGAACTTTTACAAGAGATTTTTGGAAAAGTTTTTTAGAGAACTTTAAGTTTTCTAAGTGAGCTTCAAGTTTTCTAAAGAGAACTTTTGCTAGAGATTTTTAGAAAACTTTTCTTAGAGAACTTTAAGTTTTCTGTTCTAAAGATAGTTAAGGAATTTCTAAAGAAAACTTTTGCCAGAGAGCTTCAAGTTTTTATAAAAAAAAACTATCGCTAAAGAAATTTAAGTTTACATAAAAAAGTTCAAAATTTCCTAAAAAACAACTTTCGCCGAAGAGCTTTATAGTTCTTAAAAGAAAGCTTTCGCTATAAAGATTTAATAGAACTTCGCTAAAGCTTGCTTTAGAGTACTCTTAAAACTCTTTCACTTAACAACATCAAGGCCTTGTGATACGATTTTCCATTACCCTTCATTTCCTCCTACTATATTCTCATAATCGTAGCGGCAGCCACACACTAACACATTTATGATTATGTATGTTTGTATGGCCATGTTTAAAACATTATGTAGTTTTTTTCCATATATGTTGCCACATTTTTAAACATTTACAAACAACATAAAGACAAACGATGCTGAAAAAAAGGACTCAAAACGAAAGACAGACCCAAAAACTATGGTCACATATTCATACATATTGTTGCCCAAAATAATGCTTTTACATTTACAAACCAGCCCACACACAAATAGCGCCATGTGTTGGTTACGTACAGTGGGAAAAGAGAAAATGTTTCAAAAACCTTTTGAAACATGCATAAGAATGTGGATGTATTATGTTGGTACCTTATGAAAAGAACCAACAAATTATCGATTTCGAAGGCGAAAATGACAAGTTTGTTATGCGAGATTTCTGATCTAAATATGAAGATCAGCGCAAATGCTTGCTTTTCTAGTTGTTGCTCTCTGGTTGGTTTGAAAACGATCATACATATTGAAGGAATCGTTCCTTATTTACGAACTTTTAATAGCTGACCTCAGCAAAAAGGTCAATTTTAGAGAGCTCTCTTCTCTTTATAGAGGTGATCAGCATTCTCTCGACACTCTACTTGCCATTTCCATATAATGATTTACATTAGAGATATCCATGTTCGTTTAAAAAACGTCTTCTTCTGCAGTAGAATTCGAACTGTATGATCATATCTGAACCAGTCTACTGCCTATTTACAAAGTAAAAGAACCACAGACCATGACATGTCTATGATTTTAAATTTACAAATACATAAGTAAACATACATATGTATATGAAATTAAATATTTGAGAAAAATGTAAAGTAAAACAAACATTACGATTTTATATTTCTTTAAAATAAGGCAATTTTTTATGATATTTATGAATGAATTTGGGAAAAGCTTTTCGACTTGAAAATCAGTCGTTAATTAGTATACTTGTACAGGTATTCCTTACTTTTGAACTGGATATGATAGATTTCAATTCAACAAATTCAGATACAGCTAAGTATGAGAGTGTGAACCAAATGGGTAATCCATTCATACATATCAACTTCTTTTACTTAGTCCTAGTAAATCTATGAACTATTGAGCATAAAATTCTCCTATAACACATATCCTTCACAAATACTTTTCAAATTCTTAACTTCAGGTTCTTATATTATATCATTCTATCTTTACGGCTAACTCTTATTACAATAACGACTTTAAATATTAACCTTTAACTATCTTAAACTATATAAAACTTATGCTCTGATTACCAAATCATCCACACACAATTGATGGTATCTCCTTTTACTAGTTCGTATGCATGAAAATGTAGAAAACATATTTTAAATCTAATAAAATTGTTAAGATTCACATACAATTCCGTTGAATGATGACTAGATATGAAAAGAAATATTTTAGTTTTCTATAACGTATCATACCAAACAGCATTTCCAGTTGTCAGAGTATTGAAATTTTTATACAGAATTTAGAACAAATACTCCCTCTAAACCTGGACTAATATCTGCCCCATAGACTGAACTATAATCTGAAAACAATTTTGACTATAATCTAACCAATCAACTGGAATATAGTCAGAACAAAATTCAGGACTTCAGACTATGGGTTGGGGTATAATATGAATGATTCAACATTATAGTTCTCTGTAATATATTCTGGACTCTAATACGGACTATAATATATACTATAGTCTGGACTTTAAACTACTACTACGGACTATAATATACATTATAGTGCGGACATGAAATTATTTTTTAGTTTGGTCTATAGTGTGGACAAAAGTTTGAACTATAGTGTCGACAAAAGTCCAGTATTGACTATCGCATAAATTTCAGCCAGAGAAAGAGTCTCAGCAGTAGTCCGCTTTACAGCCTAGAATATAAGCAGCTCTAAAATTTTAATTACAGTCCAGACTATAGTTAGTTAGTTAGTTAGTTAGTTAGTTGGTTAGTTAGTTAGTTAGTTAGTAGTTAGTTAGTTAGTTAGTAGTTCGTTAGTTAGTAGTTAGTTAGTTAGTTAGTTAGTTAGTTAGTTAGTTAGTTAGTTGTTAGTTCGTTCGTTAGTTAGTTAGTTCGTTCGTTAGTTCGTTCGTTCGTTTCGTTCGTTAGTCGTTTCGTTCGTTCGTTCGTTCGTTCGTTCGTTCGTTCGTTCGTTCGTTGTTCTTCGTTTTCGTTCGTTCTTTCTTAGTTCGTTCGTTCGTTCGTTCGTTCGTTAGTTCGTTCGTTCGTTTCGTTCGTTCGTTCTTCGTTCGTTCGTTCGTTTTCGTCGTTTTCGTTGTTCGTTCGTTCGTTCGTTTCGTCTTCGTTCTTCGTTCGTTCGTTGTTCGTTCGTTCGTTCGTTCGTTAGTTTTCGTTCGTTCGTTTCGTTCGTTCGTTCGTTCGTTCGTTCGTTCGTTTGTTCGTTCGGTCGTTCGTTCGTTAGTTCGTCGTTCGTCGTTGTTCGTTCGTTTCTTTCGTTCGTTCGTTCGTTCGTTCGTTCGTTCGTTCGTTCGTTCGTTTCGTTGTTCGTTCGTCGTTCGTTCGTTCGTTCGTTCGTTCGTTCGTTCGTTCGTTCGTTCGTTCGTTTCGTTCGTTCGTTCGTTCGTCGTTCGGTCGTTCGTTCGTTCGTTCGTTCGTTCGTTCGTTCGTTCGTTCGTTCGTTCGTTCGTTCGTTCGTTCGTTCGTTCGTTCGTTCGTTCGTTCGTTAGTTCGTTCGTTCGTTCGTTTCGTTCGTTCGTTCGTTCGTTCGTTCGTCGTTCGTTCGTTCGTTCGTTCGTTCTTTCGTTCGTTCGTTCTTTCGTTCGTTCGTTAGTTCGTTCGTTCGTTCGTTCGTTCGTTCGTTGTTCGTTCGTTCGTTCGTTCGTTCGTTCGTTCGTTCGTTCGTTCGTTCGTTCGTTCGTTTCGTTTCGTTAGTTCGTTCGTTCGTTCGTTCGTTCGTTCGTTCGTTCGTTCGTTCGTTCGTTCGTTCGTCGTTCGTTCGTTCGTTCGTTCGTTCGTTCGTTCGTTGTTCGTTCGTTGTTCGTTTCGTTCGTTCGTTCGTTTCGTTCGTTCGTTCGTCTCGTTCGTTCGTTGTTCGTTCGTTCGTTCTTTCGTTTCGTTCGTTCGTTCGTTCGTTCGTTCGTTCGTTCGTTCGTTCGTTCGTTAGTTCGTTCGTTCGTTCGTTCGTTCGTTAGTTCGTTCGTTCGTTCGTTCGTTCGTTCGTTCGTTCGCCGTCTCCTCTCTCCTTCGTTTCGTCTGCTGTCTGTCCTCTGGTCTGGTCTTTCGTCTCCCCCTTGTGTGGTTTCTCTTCTGCTATCCCGTATGCCTATCCCCGATGTATCCTTAGTCTCCTAGTCTTTCCTCTGGTGTGTAGTCCCTTGTCTACGCGCTTTGTCTCAGTCAGTCTGTAGGCTCAAGTGTCGTTGTGTCCCTTAGTACATATTCTGGTCTATAGTCTGAAATATAGTGCGGTCTATAGTTTGGACTACAGCCGGGGATATAGTCTGATGTATTCTGCACTACAAAAATGTCTATAGTTTGATCTATAGTCTTGACTATAGTCTAGTCTATAACCCAATTTACAGTTTTCTTTATAATATGGACAATAATCTAGTCTGTTGTCTGATCTATATTCCGCACTATGGTCCGTTAAGTAGCATAAACTATAGTCTGCTCTATTCAAAATTCTGCAGTTGAATAGTAAAAGTGACAACTTCAGAGATAAATGGGAAATGGTGTAATATTTGATAAGCATAAGAAAAGTAAAATTTTCGATTTTTCCAAATATGCATAAAAATATAAAGAAATATACATTTGTCTGTGTGTATAGATACATATGTATGCAGATTTCATTCATACGATTTGTCCTTTTCTTCTTCCTGCTGCTGTTGCTCTCTTCTCATGATCCTGTTTGTATGTAGGCTAAGGGTATTTGCTACACAATCGGAAATAAAATACAAAGCAACAACAACAAAACTTTAAATGAAAATGGAAATATTTAACTTATGCCAAAAATGTTATTTATATGATTTGTTACCAATATACTGCTGGCATTCATATATACTTCAATGGTTTATAAATGGTGAGTTTTTCTTTATACTTATTTGTTGTTAGTTTCTCTTTTTTTTGCTGTTTAGGAATTTCGTAAATAGAATTGCAGCCTTCAACAGAAAAATGTGTCCTTTTTTAGTTTTTGATGATTTGGCATTCGTTTATTGGGTCATTTAAAAGAAAATCCAAAACAAAATCACAAAATATGATATTCAACTTTAAGGCAATTTTTTTAAATGTTTGAATTTCAGATTGTATTCAAGGCAAAATTGTACCATTTTTATAATTTCATTTAAAAAAATAATTTATGGTTTTTCGTAGAACTATTTAAGGACAATATTTTATTGTATAAGTATAAGGATTTCTTTGAATTTTGTTTCTATTTAATGGTATTATTGATAAGTGTTTAAATTTGCTGGAATTTCTTTGTATTAAAGGAATATATATGCCTCTTTATACTATAATGGGCATATTTGAGAACAAAACTTAAACATTTGAGATTGCAACATATTCATTTCCTTTAAACTCAATACATATTTTGACATTTGTTATTAAATCTGACTTCGTTTATATTCCTTAATATTTATAATGTTTTTATATGATTTATTCCTTATTTACTCTTAAAACTGTTGCCTACCAAACATGTTGAAACCTGTTCAAGTCATTAAATATCACTCTTTCTCTCTCTTAATATCATATTTTTCTGAAAAATCATAAAAATTATTTTAAAACAATACACCATGTTATATGTATAAATAAATTTAACCAAAAAAATTTATTATAAATCAAATGCGTCATGTTATATAATACTTTTTTGTTTTCTTTACTCTACACTTCATTTTTATATTAAATTTCTTTTTATGAGTTCTTTTGTGTACATTCAGAAAACGTAGCATATGTTTATGGTTTTAACATTTTTATGGCAGCAATGAACAAATTAATTCATAGCATGCTTATGTTATTAAAATATTGTTATGAATAAAAGCATACATTTTGGGGCTTTGTTCAAAAAAAAATCATAAAAATTAAATATTTTCTTTCATAAAAGGAGGTAAAAAATAGAAAGAATACTTAATTAGAAAAGTACATTAATTTGTACAATGTGCAGTGACAGTGTAAATTGCTGTAACTTTTGTAATGAAAAGCCAGAGTATTTAAGAGGAAAATTCTTAAAATTATGTAATTAAGTTTATTTTTAATATAAATTACACTCAGTTCTTGTTTCAGTTCTAGTTCAATTCTAGTGCAGTTCTAGTTCAGTTCCATTTCAGGTCTTGTTCAGTTTTAGTTCAGTTCTAGTTCAGTTTCTAGTTCAGTTCTAGTTCAGTTCTAGTTCAGCTCTAGTTCAGTTCTAGTTCAGTTCTAGTTCATTCTAGTTCAGTTCTAGTTCAGTTCTAGTTCAGTTCTAGTTCAGTTCTAGTTCAGTTCTAGTTCAGTTCTAGTTCAGTTCTAGTTCAGTTCTAGTCAGTTTCTAGTTCAGTTCTAGTTTCAGTTCTAGTTCAGTTCTAGTTCAGTTCTAGTTCAGTTCTAGTTCAGTTCTAGTTCAGTTCTAGTTCAGTTCTAGTTCAGTTCTAGTTCAGTTCTAGTTCAGTTCTAGTTCAGTTCTAGTTCAGTTCTAGTTCAGTTCTAGTTCAGTTCTAGTTTCAGTTCAGTTCTAGTTCATTTCTAGTTCAGTTCTAGTTCAGTTCTAGTTCAGTTCTAGTTCAGTTCTAGTTCAGTTCTAGTTCAGTTCTAGTTCAGTTCTAGTTCAGTTCTAGTTCAGTTCTAGTTCAGTTCTAGTTCAGTTCTAGTTCAGTTCTAGTTCAGTTCTAGTTCAGTTCTAGTTCAGTTCTAGTTCAGTTCTAGTTCAGTTCTAGTTCAGTTCTAGTTCAGTTCTAGTTCAGTTCTAGTTCTTCTAGTTCAGTTCTAGTTCAGTTAGTTCAGTTCTAGTTCAGTTCTAGTTCAGTTCTAGTTCAGTTCTAGTTCAGTTCTAGTTCAGTTCTAGTTCAGTTCTAGTTCAGTTCTAGTTCAGATCTAGTTCAGTTCTAGTCTAGTTCATTCTAGTTCAGTTCTAGTTCAGTTCTAGTTCGTTCTAGTTCAGTTCTAGTTCAGTTCTAGTTCAGTTCTAGTTCAGTTCTAGTTCAGTTCTAGTTCAGTTCTAGTTCAGTTCTAGTTCAGTTCTAGTTCAGTTCTAGTTCAGTTCTAGTTCAGTTCTAGTTCAGTTCTAGTTCAGTTCTAGTTCAGTTCTAGTTCAGTTCTAGTTCAGTTCTAGTTCAGTTCTAGTTCAGTTCTAGTTCAGTTCTAGTTCAGTTCTAGTTCAGTTCTAGTTCAGTTCTAGTTCATTCTAGTTCAGTTCTAGTTCAGTTCTAGTTCAGTTCTAGTTCAGTTCTAGTTCAGTTCTAGTTCAGTTCTAGTTTCATGTCTAGTTCAGTTCTAGTTCAGTTCTAGTTCAGTTCTAGTTCAGTTCTTCAGTTCTAGTTCAGTTCTAGTTCAGTTCTAGTTCTAGTTCAGTTCTAGTTCAGTTCTAGTTCAGTTCTAGTTCAGTTCTAGTTCAGTTCTAGTTCAGTTCTAGTTCAGTTCTAGTTCAGTTCTAGTTCAGTTCTAGTTCAGTTCTAGTTCAGTTCTAGTTCAGTTCTAGTTCAGTTCTAGTTCAGTTCTAGTTCAGTTCTAGTTCAGTTCTAGTTCAGTTCTAGTTCAGTTCTAGTTCAGTTCTAGTTCAGTTCTAGTTCAGTTCTAGTTCAGTTCTAGTTCAGTTCTAGTTCAGTTCTAGTTCAGTTCTAGTTCAGTTCTAGTTCAGTTTCTAGTTCAGTTCTAGTTCAGTTCTAGTTCAGTTCTAGTTCAGTTCTAGTTCAGTTCTAGTTCAGTTCCAGTTCAGTTCTAGTTCAGTTCTAGTTCAGTTCTAGTTCAGTTCTAGTTCAGTTCCAGTTCAGTTCCAGTTCAGTTCTAGTTCAGTTCTACAACTGTTTACTACTAGTTAGTTCTTAATATATTTATATTTAAAATTAATTCAATTAATATTAATGTTCTATAATTAAAATTTAGCCAAAAGTATTTATTTTCCTCTTTCAAATTACACATTTTTTTAATCTGGCAGGTTCACGATGACCAGTCGTATGTTGTAGCAAAATTTACTAGATCCTAAGGTGAGAATTGAATTCACGACCACAGGACAGTACCAACTAACCTAACAAAATAAATTAGAAATTTGTAATTCATTATTTTTTGTATTGTAAAACATTATATTTAAAAATCAATTTAATCATGTGCTTCCACGATTTCATTAAATAAAATAAATTGTAAAATGATGTTAATATTTATAAATATAAGTATGCCTTATTTCAAAACCGTTTTCAAGCCTTAAAATATGCTATTTAATTTGTTAAACACATACACATACCGAAACACAGTTTTTGTGTCATAATGGATTTAATGCATTTCGCTAAATTCAATTACAACTGAAGCATTTATAATGTGAACATTTGAATACACAAAATTTGAATTTACATTTAATATTTATTCAATTGTTGCCATAACAATGTAAAATTATGTTGTGTTTGTGCGTATGGCTGACTGTGCGCTTGTGTGTGTGGTATTTTAAATTACACAATAAATGCTTAAAAGTATGCTACATTTATTATAGAACAAATTGATTATTACGAAAGCAGAAAATTCAATGAAATTTTAGATGTTTATGGTTTTGTTGACATTTATTTTTCGTATGCTGATGGTTGGTTGGTGGCCATAATGAAATTAAATTTTATAAATGCTCCTAATGGTATGCTGTAATTAATATGACAGACTTTAGCCACATAGTAGCCCATATTTTTAAATGTTTCAATTAAGAAAATTAGTAACAGGTACATTTATGCATATACTTACATACATATGTATGTATGTGTATAAATAGGATAGTGGAATGACCATTATAATAAATTACTTTAAATAAATTTATAGTTTATATGTACTTATATGTATTTCATTTAATTATAATATACATTTTTTTAATTTTTACAATTTGTACCAAAAAAAATTTGATGAACTGAACTACAACTGAACTAGAACTGAACTAGAACTGAACTAGAACTGAACTAGAACTGAACTAGAACTGAACTAGAACTGAACTAGAACTGAACTAGAACTGAACTAGAACTGAACTAGAACTGAACTAGAACTGAAAAACTAGAACTGAACTAGAACTGAACTAGAACTGAACTAGAACTGAACTAGAACTGAACTAGAACTGAACTAGAACTGAACTAGAACTAACTAGAACTGAACTAGAACTGAACTAGAACTGAACTAGAAACTGAACTAGAACTGAACTAGAACTGAACTAGAACTGAACTAGAACTGACTAGAACTGAACTAGAACTGAACTAGAACTGAACTAGAACTGAACCTAGAACTGAACTAGAACTGAACTAGAACTGAACTAGAACTGAACTAGAACTGAAACTAGAACTGAACTAGAGAACTGAACTAGAACTGAACTAGAACTGAACTAGAACTGAACTAGAACTGACTTAGAACTGAACTAGAACTGAACTAGAACTGAACTAGAACTGAACTAGAACTGAACTAGAACTGAACTAGAACTGAACTAGAACTGACTGAACTGATGGAACACTAGAACTGAACTAGAACTGAACTAGAACTGAACTAGAACTGAACTAGAACTGAACTAGAACTGAACTAAACTGAACTAGAACTGAACTGGAACTGAACTAGAATAGAACTAGAACAAAAATGTTAAATGTTAATAAATTTGTATATTAACTTTGAAACTTTTGCTCTGATATTACTGTTATTGCTAACTACATAAAAAATTCCCCTAAATGTATGTTAATTATTCCTGTAACCTGTCAATAAACCGAAAGAGAACATTAAATATTTAACCCCAAACAAAAAACACATAAAATAAATTCAACTTTGTTATCTTCCAATTAATTATTTAAAAACAGCATTTAGTTAAACAAAAAACCCCAAGGGATTTACACATTCAATAAATCAATGCGTACTTAAAAATAAACATTATAAAGCAGGGCATACATTGCGGAGAATACAATACACAATATCCAATATACAGTAAGTAACACACATAAAATTTGTATGAAACAGAAAAAAAGCTACAAAAACTCATTAAGCAAATTACACATATTAAAAGGATTTTCTGATGTTTATTACGGTTGTGTACGTTTTGATGGGTTCTTGATAAAAAGTGGAGCATATTTTTAGGATTCATTTTACTAAAAAAGCAATGACACAAAAATTTAATATTGCAAGTATTATGTTGTATTATTTGTTGCATTGAATATTGTATTACTTTGTTACTGTGTTTGTGATGTGTGTTAGAATCAAATTTGTTAAAATAATAAATTTATTTTATTTCATTTTCTAAATTACATCCATATGTTGTTTCCTTTCATTTCATTTTGAATTGAATTGTGTGTGCTGTTGTGTTGTGCTCCCCATTTCTATGTGCATCATCTACAATCTGCTTTTACTATCATCGTTTGCGGTGATTCTAGAATTGCAACAAATTTTCCAGTATATTAGTAAAGAAAAACCTCAACACTGCGATAGTGTGTGATGACTTGTTCAAAATCTCATTATTTTACATGATCTACGTGTTTTATACGAGTCACATGACATGCATGTTGGAGTGCATGTTGAACATATTGAACATACTTGTTCAGAGATAAACATATACTCACACATTTTACTTTAAAAATTATGTTTTTTTTTTTCAACATTCAATGTTGTATTGGTTTGGGTTTTGTTGCACAATGGGATTGCTTGTTTCAGAACAAAATATATATATTCATAGATAAAACTATTTAATGAATCGTCTATATCTTCTTTATTTTAATTTAAAAATTTGGAACAAACACAAGAGTTTGTTTATATCCGGCCCACCGAACCAACATCATTTTTCTTTCTTTTACTCATTTCTTCTGCCCACTGTACCCTCATTGTATTGAATTTTGTAATTTTAAATGGTGCTGGTGTTTTTCAAATGTACGATGATGATATGCTCTATTTTTTTCCGTATGCGCTTGTTGAATTTTCTAATATCCTGTAAACGGAAGTAAGACAATTGTCTGTATGTATGTGTGCGAGTTCGTAACCAATGAATACACTTATTCATGCATTCAGTCCATAAAACCCCTTTTTCGAAATCAACAATATTTACGATACAAACCGTATTTGCAGCATAGAGAAAACTCTTGTTTGCTTAAACCATCGTGTTACTCCGCCACTACTAATACTAGTATTTCTAGTACTGCAATACATACAAATAAATCTATCATCTTTACATATGCATTATATAATGTAGTTTAAAAGGGTGTGTCAATGAGAGCGGTACACTTATGTACATTTGATATTCTACTCTACTTCCGTACCAGTTCTGTTCTAGTTCTGTTCTAGTTCTATTCTAGTTCTATTCTAGTTCTGTTCTAGTTTGTCTAGTTCTGTTCTAGTTCTGTTCTAGTTCTGTTTCTAGTTCTGTTCTAGTTTTGTTCTAGTTCTGCTCTAGTTCTGTTCTTGTTCTGGTTCTAGTTCTGTTCTAGTTCTGTTCTAGTTCTGTTCTAGTTCTAGTTCTGTTCTAGTTCTAGTTCTAGTTCTAGTTCTAGTTCTAGTTCTGTTCTGTTCTAGTTCTAGTTCTGTTCTAGTTCTGTTCTAGTTCTAGTTCTGTTCTAGTTCTAGTTCTAGTTCTGTTCTAGTTCTGTTCTAGTTCTGTTCTAGTTCTGTTCTAGTTCTGTTCTAGTTCTGTTCTAGTTCTGTTCTAGTTCTGTTCTAGTTCTGTTCTAGTTCTGTTCTAGTTCTGTTCTAGTTCTGTTCTAGTTCTGTTCTAGTTCTGTTCTAGTTCTGTTCTAGTTCTGTTCTAGTTCTGTTTCTAGTTCTGTTCTAGTTCTGTTCTAGTTCTGTTCTAGTTCTGTTCTAGTTCTGTTCTAGTTCTGTTCTAGTTCTGTTCTAGTTCTGTCCTAGTTCTGTTCTAGTTCTGTTCTAGTTCTGTTCTGTTCTAGTTCTGTTCTAGTTCTGTTCTAGTTCTGTTCCAATTCTGTCCTAGTTCTGTTCTAGTTCTGTTCTAGTTCTGTTCTGTTCTAGTTCTGTTCTAATTCTGTTCTAGTTCTGTTCTAGTTCTGTTCTAGTTTCTGTTCTAGTTCTGTTCTAGTGCTGTTCTAATTCTGTTCTAGTTCTGTTCTAGTTCTGTTCTAGTTCTGTTCTAGTTCTGTTCTAGTTCTGTTCTAGTTCTGTTCTAGTTCTGTTCTAGTTCTGTTCTAGTTCTGTTCTAGTTCTGTTCTAGTTCTGTTCTAGTTCTGTTCTAGTTCTGTTCTAGTTCTGTTCTAGTTCTGTTCTAGTTCTGTTCTAGTTCTGTTCTAGTTCTAGTTCTGTTCTAGTTCTCTTCTAGTTCTGTTCTAGTTCTGTTCTAGTTCTGTTCCAGTTCTGTTCTGTCCTGTTCTAGTTCTGTTATAGTTGTGTTCTAGTTCTTTTCTAGTTCTGTTCTAGTTCTGTTCTAGTTCTGTTCTAGTTCTGTTCTAGTTCTGTTCTAGTTCTGTTCTAGTTCTGCTCTAGTTCTGTTCTAGTTCTGTTCTAGTTCTGTTCTAGTTCTGTTCTATTCTGTTCTAGTTCTGTTCTAGTTCTGTTCTAGTTCTGTTCTAGTTCTGTTCTAGTTCTGTTCTAGTTCTGTTCTAGTTCTGTTCTAGTTCTGTTCTAGTTCTGTTCTAGTTCTGTTCTAGTTCTGTTCTAGTTATGTTCTAGTTATGTTCTAGTATGTTCTAGTTAGTTCTAGTTCTGTTCTAGTTCTGTTCTAGTTCTGTTCTAGTTCGTTCTATTCTGTTCTAGTTCTGTTCTAGTTCTGTTCTAGTTCTGTTCTAGTTCTGCTCTAGTTCTGTTCTAGTTCTGTTCTAGTTCTGTTCTAGTTCTGTTCTAGTTCTGTCCTAGTTCTGTTCTAGTTCTGTTCTAGTTCTGTTCTAGTTCTGTTCTAGTTCTGTTCTAGTTCTGTCTAGTTTCTGTTCTAGTTCTGTTCTAGTTCTGTTCTGTTCTGTTCTGTTCTAGTTCTGTTCTAGTTCTGTTCTAGTTCTGTTCTAGTTCTGTTCTAGTTCTGTTCTAGTTCTGTTCTAGTTCTGTTCTAGTTCTGTTCTAGTTCTGTTCTAGTTCTGTTCTAGTTCTGTTCTAGTTCTGTTCTAGTTCTGTTCTAGTTCTGTTCTAGTTCTGTTCTATTTCTGTTCTAGTTCTGTTCTAGTTGTTAGTTCTGTTCTAGTTCTGTTCTAGTTCTGTTCTAGTTCTGTTCTAGTTCTGTTCTAGTTCTGTTCTAGTTCTGTTCTAGTTATGTTCTAGTTATGTTCTAGTTATGTTCTAGTTATGTTCTAGTTCTGTTCTAGTTCTGTTCTAGTTCTGTTCTAGTTCTGTTCTAGTTCTGTTCTAGTTCTGTTCTAGTTCTGTTCTAGTTCTGTTCTAGTTCTGCTCTAGTTCTGTTCTAGTTCTGTTCTAGTTCTGTTCTAGTTCTGTTCTAGTTCTGTCTAGTTCTGTCTAGTTCTGTTCTAGTTCTGTTCTAGTTCTGTTCTAGTTCTGTTCTAGTTCTGTTCTAGTTCTGTTCTAGTTCTGTTCTAGTTCTGTTCTAGTTCTGTTCTAGTTCTGTTCTAGTTCTGTTCTAGTTTGTTCTAGTTCTGTTCTAGTTCTGTTCTAGTTCTGTTCTAGTTCTGTTCCAGTTCTGTTCTAGTTCTGTCCTGTTCTAGTTCTGTTCTAGTTCTGTTCTAGTTCTGTTCTAGTTCTGTTCTAGTTCTGTTCTAGTTCGTTCTTCTGTTCTAGTTCTGTTCTAGTTCTGTTCTAGTTTGTTCTAGTTCTGTTCTAGTTCTGTTCTAGTTCTGTTCTAGTTCTGTTCTGTTCTCTAGTTCTGTTCTAGTTCTGTTCTAGTTCTGTTCTAGTTCTGTTCTAGTTCTGTTCTAGTTCTGTTCTAGTTCTGTTCTAGTTCTGTTCTAGTTCTGTTCTAGTTCTGTTCTAGTTCTGTTCTAGTTCTGTTCTAGTTCTGTTCTAGTTCTGTTCTAGTTTGTTCTAGTTCTGTTCTAGTTCTGTTCTAGTTCTGTTCTAGTTTGTTCTAGTTTGTTCTAGTTCTTCTAGTTCTGTTCTAGTTCTGTTCTAGTTCTGTTCTAGTTCTGTTCTAGTTCTGTTCTAGTTCTGTTCTAGTTCTGTTCTAGTTCTGTTCTAGTTCTGTTCTAGTTCTGTTCTAGTTCTAGTTCTGTTCTAGTTCTGTTCTAGTTCTGTTCTAGTTCTGTTCTAATTCTGTTCTAGTTCTGTTCTAGTTCTGTTCTAGTTCTGTTCTAGTTCTGTTCTAATTCTGTTCTAGTTCTGTTCTAGTATTAGCTGTTTAACATTATTTAAACCGCCACCCTTTCCCTTAACACTTCTAGGTTGAATTTTAACTATATTTTAGAATTTGTAAGTATCAGTTACCACTGAATTTATGTGCTCGCTGACGTTGTCAAAAAAATATCAATGCTACAAATAAAATAGCGCGCTAGCTCCCTCTTTCATTTATCCATCTATCCATTCATATGACTGTTTGTCCGTGTATCCCAATGTATGTCTTATTTTTTTACAACTAATAGTATAGAAAGTTTATAAAATACTGCAATGCAGCTGGGGTTTCATGTTTCGTTAATGCAAAAAGTGTTTGTAACTATATGGCAATGTCTTGATGCTGATGTTGTATGTTCCACATCTCCTAGTATGAATGTTTGTAGGTAGTTTGGTATGTATTACAAAACGTTGAAGTACATTTGACAATTGTGTATATATGGATCTGAAAATTTTACGTTGAATCAATATATTTTTCAGTTATTGTTGGACTTAGGTTTAGATATTTTTGCTTTATTGTATATCTAAGTTTCCAGATCTGCAGGGTATTTTAAGACCACACTAGTGTGTATGTATGTATTCCGGTATGTGTATTATTTGTTAGATAAATTCTTCACACAATGATGCATTTTGTTGTATTTTTTTTTATTATTTAGTTGCTGTTCATTCTTCTTTTAGTTTTTGTGTAATAATCAAATATACGTGAGTTTTTCGAAAATAAAACTACTAAAACATCATTAGAGGTTCTTTTACATTGCGGTTGTGTCACACGAAATATGAAAAAAAAAATAATGTGGTAAGTGCGAAAAAAAACAGGTGGTTATGGTTCGATTTTAGCGTTAAATTTAATAAAAATTTTGTTGTGCTTTTAAGTGGAAAACATGGGACAATAGAATTTGGTATTTAAGGTATTTAATGTAAAGCATATAATAATAAAATTCATGTATTAGTATGTATTCTTATACCAGGATCCATAGTGGCGTATGAGTGTTATACTTTGTTTAGAGTTAGTTATAGCTACATGTTTCTTTACTCGGATCCACAGTGGCGTATGAGTGTTATTATTTCTTTAGTGCTTTAGTTATTTGGCAATATAAACAACATGAATAATAATGAGGATAAATTAATTTATAAACATTAAAATCATTTAACTAATTTTAAATAAATATGTTTAATAAATTCGAATAAAACACTTAAGTTATAAAAATTTTAAATAAACTCATATGCAATTTAAATAAACTCAATTTTTTCCAATAATCAATTCTCTTTTACCTTTATAAACTTATTGTAACTTGGACTATATAAGTAACAAAAAGTCACTGCTTTACATAAACCTTTATTGAAACAATATTTACTTATACATGTTTTACAACACAAAAACAACAATTGAAAATAAAAGTGATTTACTGGCATATTTTCAGACAATAGTTAACCCACAACTGTAAATAATAAAAACGAGTTCAAAGACTAACGAATTGAACACGAAAATTTTCTTATCAATAGCTTCCATTTAGTGCCTTTTATTATGGCTTTAGAAGGGTTTTAGTTTTTGTCGATAGACTTTAATAATTTATATCCAACCTTGAATCGTTCAGATATCCCTGTTTAACTACTAAAGGTAAACAAATTTAATGCAGTGAAAACTTGTTTGTTTGTATATATGTTGATATGACAAAGCCTTAGAATCAAAAAAAAAAAAGTTTGATAAACTTTACAATTTGCTGATGCCATTACAAATGAAGCCAACCAACCGTACTAAATAATATACAAAAATACAAACCTTAAACTAATATTTATTATGCCAGACAAGGTGTTGATTAAGCCTGATGTACGTGTTTTAGTTTTGTATAAAATTTTGTTGTTTTTGAAATATTTACACAACATTTTCTTATTCGTATGTAAATTTTGCAACACAGGATTTTTTGTAGTTTTTTAGGTTTCAGGTTGTTGGTTTTTTAGTTTTTTGTTGGTTGGCAGCTGGTGGTGAAAACATTGGGTTTTTATATGGAAACTTCAATTGGAAAACAAACAGAAGGATCTAGAGCTAACATATGAGTACTATGCGAGCCAAAGTTGTCACAACTGTCAAGGACAAAATACGTAAATTATGTTGATAAGCAAATGAAAGGTTTGCAGTTTTTTAAAGGTTGGAGAACTTTTTATGCATAAAGCTTTTCGCAAACTTTTTCTCATTAAATACATCTGAAAAAGGAAAATAATAGATATTTTGGGAAATAGTTAACAAATTGTTAATATGTGACTAACTAACTAACTAACTAATTAACTATTAACTAACTAACTACTAACTAACTAACTAACTAACTACTAACTACTAACTAACTAACTAACTAACTACTAACTAACTAACTAACTACTAACTAACTAACTAACTAACTAACTAACTAACTAACTACTACTAACTACTAACTAACTAACTAACTAACTAACTACTAACTAACTAACTAACTACTACTAACTAACTAACTAACTAACTAACTAACTACTAACTACTAACTAACTAACTAACTAACTACTAACTAACTAACTAACTAACTACTAACTAACTAACTAACTAACTAACTAACTAACTAACTAACTAACTAACTACTAACTAACTAACTAACTAACTAACTAACTAACTAACTACTAACTAACTAACTAACTACTAACTAACTAACTACTAACTAACTACTACTAACTAACTAACTAACTAACTAACTAACTAACTAACTAACTAACTAACTAACTAACTAACTAACTAACTAACTAACTACTAACTAACTAACTAACTAACTAACTAACTAACTAACTAACTAACTACTAACTAACTAACTAACTAACTAACTAACTAACTAACTAACTAACTAACTAACTAACTAACTAACTAACTAACTAACTAACTAACTAACTAACTAACTAACTAACTAACTAACTAACTAACTAACTAACTAACTAACTAACTAACTAACTAACTAACTAACTAACTAACTACTAACTAACTAACTAACTAACTAACTAACTAACTAACTACTAACTAACTAACTAACTAACTAACTAACTAACTAACTAACTAACTAACTAACTAACTAACTAACTAACTAACTAACTAACTAACTAACTAACTAACTAACTAACTAACTAACTACTAACTAACTAACTAACTAACTAACTAACTAACTAACTAACTAACTAACTAACTAACTAACTAACTAACTAACAACAACTAACTACTAACTAACTAACTAACTCACTAACTAACTAAACTAAACACTAACTCTAATAACAACTAATAACTAACTAACTAACTAACTAACTAACTAACTAACTACTAACTAACTAAATAACTAACTAACGAACTTAACTAACTAACTACTACTTAACTAACTAACTAACTACTAACGAACTAACTAACAACTACTAACTAACTAACTAACTAACTAACTAACTAACTAACTAACTAAATAACTAACTAACTAACTAACTAACGAACTAACCTAACTACCTAACTAACTAACTAACTACTACTAACTAACTAACTAACTAACGAACTACCTAACTAACTAACTAACTAACTAACTAACTAACTAACTAACGAACTACTAACTACCTAACTACTAACAACTAACTAACTAACTAACTAAACTAACTAACTAACTAACTAACTATCTATCTACCTAACTAACTAACTAACTAACTAACTAACTATTGACACCCAGTGCGCCGAATAATCGATCTTTTACGCTATATATACGGTAATCGTGAGCCATTTGTCAGATAGAGACAGTCTTCTAAATTTGGAATGCTTGGATAAATTATGTACTGCGAATTCATGTAGTGCATTGTGTTTAAAATAGATTGTTGGAGAAGGGAATTGCAAAAATGGCGGATAATACTTTTTGAAGTACTTGGAAGTACGGAGCAGATAAAATTTCTTATAATGTATAGTCCAGTAGAAAACTTGCTTTGTAATATCAATAGAACATCAAAATACACCCCATTGTGATTTAGTGAATCAACATTATTACCTTAGCCCTCTCCTGTACACGGTTGAGTAGTAGTATTAGTAAAAGTAGACCTTGTGGGCCCAGCTTTTATATGAGACTTGTAGTTCATTTTTGTTTCCATGTAAGTGTTTAAATAGTTACTCCTTGCTATGTGCAACACTTCTTTAATATCTATAGCACCCATGATCGCTCATAAACATAATAAAGGCCCATTACTATAGCTTGCCAATAACTAAAGTTAGGATTTTATAGTGTTCATTATAATTGCATATCTTCAATATAAAATTCTAACTTTAGTTATTGGCATGTTATAATTATCGGCCTTGATCTTGCCTGTCTTGAAATCGACCTCCTTCTGATATTGTTATATAGTCGTGCTTGAGCCATTCATTTATATTTTGTCCCATTACCCCAATAGGTAAACGACTTAGATTATAACTAAATGTCAAATAATGGCAGATGTTTTAGTCATCGGCGAACGAGTAGTTAATTTAGGAAATATGACATAAAAAGTCTTTTGTGAAAAAGAAGTAGAGCGGAAGGAAGAACGGAACTCGATATAAATGGAAAGAAAGTATAACTGACACCAAACGAAATTAGGTTTACTTGGGAATATGAAGTGGCAACATTTTACTTTTGCTAAAATTATGATTGAAATAATACAACTCCTGTAGATCATCCACTACTAAAGCAGTGCTACTTAGGCTGCTTGCAAAACACACATACATATGTATATGTTGCTATATAAATATGGCTTTATTAGGCTTTTTTCGTCTTAATTAAAAATTTTATTTCAACCGAAAAAACTAGGCTTTTAAATAAACAATAAAAAGGTCGTAATAAAGTTTATTTCTAATCAAATGTCAGAAATGAAAACATTTAACATGTAGTACACATAAAGTCACATAAATAGCAATTTTCACATAGCGACGCAAAGTTTTAAAATTTTTTTAAAATCCTCTTAATACATGTCAACATCTTTTTATGGTCTTCTTTATCAAATTTGACATTCTTAAATCCCCAGCAACAGCTATATATATTACACTGTTCTATGTTGACTATTTTTAATTAAGTCAACAAAGCATTTTCACGCACTTGACATTACGTTTGTTAATGTTTTACGTTGGTCGAAAAAGGAACGTGACAATGACTGTAAAGAATGCAATACAAAAACCATAGCAAAACTCACATACATATGCATACTTTAAACTTAAACATTGTAGGTGCCAGTAGTTTTACAAGTAGTCAAGGTATTCATTATGAATGGTATTTTTTTCCAAAAGTCTTAACTATTTATTTAAGGGTATTTTTATTGTCCCTAAGTATACTAGTGGGGAGACTATACTTACCCTAATATCTCTAAGTAATCCAAGGAAGAAGGTCAATCATTTCATACTGCAGAGTTTCCTTTAACATACTTACATACATGTACATCTAAGTGTAAATTAAAGAAGTACATACATCCCTGTAAACAATAAATGTAAAGAAGGAATTTATACTCCTGGAGTAATAATAGTAAAAGATCATTTACACACTTTTAGAGACGCATACTAACACGAACAACAATTACAATTAATGTGTTATCAAGAGAGACATAGAAGAAAGCAAAAAAAAACAAGTTAGAGTGCTATATTCGGCTGAGCCGAATCTTAAATACCCTCCACCAGCAGCTTTTGTATTAATACATTTCTAATTAATAAAATATTTGTAGAAATAAGTTTTCTCATGTCATAAATAGAAAAAACCCAAGATTTAAACATCTTAAATCTACTACAATTCCAAGATTTATTGAACATTAGAAACGCCACTTCCTTTTAAATTTTTATAGCGCCCTAAGATATGCTTTAGCGATATCTAGTATTTGCATGTGTGTGAAAGATTTAAGGATGTGCCTTTAAGTGTTTTTCTGAAAGGGACCTTGTATGGGAGCTATGATCAATTATGGATCGATAGGAAAACAATTTCACAGTAATATTTCTCTGTATATGAGCAATATTTCTGCCAAACTTTATATGGATATCTTAATTTAGTAATGAGTTATGCGCGTTTAAGTGATTTTCGGGAGGGGACCTTGTATGGGAGCTATGACCAATTATGGACCGATCGGAAAAAAATTTCACAGTAATATTTCTGTGCATATGGACAATACTTATACCAAATTTTATATGGATATCTTAATTTAGTAATGAGTTATGAGCGTTTAAGTGATTTTCGGGAGGGCACCTTGTATGGGAGCTATGACCAATTATGGACCGATCGGAAACAAATTTCACAGCAATATTTCTATGCATATGGGCAATACTTATACTAAATTTTATATGGATATCTTAATTTAGTTATGAGTTATGCGCGTTTAAGTGATTTTCGGGAGGGGACCTTGTATGGGAGCTATGACCAATTATGGACCGATCGGAAAAAAATTTCACGGTAATATTTCTATGCATGTGGGAAAAACTTGTACCAAATTTTATATGGATATCTTAATTTAGTTATGAGTTATGCGCGTTTAAGTGATTTTCGGGAGGGGACCTTGTATGGGAGCTATGACCAATTATGGACCGATCGGAAAAAAATTTCATGGTAATATTTCTATGTATGTGGGCAATACTTGTACCAAACTTTATATGGATATCTTAATTTAGTTATGAGTTATGCGCGTTTAAGTGATTTTCGGGAGGGGACCTTGTATGGGAGCTATGACCAATTATGAACCGATCCGAAAAAAATTTCACGGTAATATTTCTATGCATGTGGGCAATACTTGTACCAAATTGTATATGTATATCTTAATTTAGTTATGAGTTATGCGCGTTTAAGTGATTTTCGGGAGGGGACCTTGTATGGGGGCTATGACCAATTATGGACCGATCGGAAAAAAATTTCACGGTAATATTTCTATGCATGTGGGCAATACTTGTACCAAATTTTATATAGATATCTTAATTTAGTAATGAGTTATGCGCGTTTAAGTGATTTTCGGGAGGGGACCTTGTATGGGAGCTATGTCCAATTATGGACCGATCCATAAAATTTTTCCTCTGGAAGAATTCTATTGACATAAGATTTTAATTTGTGAAATTTTGTGAAGATATCGACACTGTAGCGGAAGTTATTAACAAAAAACCCATTTTCCGGGAATTTGTACTTTTGTATGGGAGGTATATGAAATTGTGGACCGATTCTGGCAATTTTCAGCAGGGATCAAGATCTTGTGCAGAAACGAATATATGGTGATTTCCATGAAATTATCTTGCATAGTTTTCGAGAAAATAATATCATAATGTGTAAAAAATGCTTATTTTTTTCCGAGGTTGTTTTAAATTTTGATTCATAACTTTTCCCGGTGTGAACCGATTTTGCCCATTTGCAATACCAAACAACTTAGGAAAATGAAGAACATTTTGGGTGAATTTGGTTAAACTCTATTGCTTCGTTTTATCGTGAGCGTGTTTTACACAGACAGACGGACAGACGGACAGACGGACAGACGGACATAGCTAAATCGACTCAGAATTTGATAAGGACCCAGAATATATATACTTTGTTGGGTCTCAGATGAATATTTCTTGGTGTTACACACGGAATGACAAAGTTATATATACCCTCTATCACCACTGATGGTGGTGGAGGGTATAAAAACAATGAAAGGAAAAATCCAACAATATACAGACATTGAACATGTAGTACAACAACACTTCCCACAGAGCGCAAGATGAATTGTATGAGAAAAGAATAATGTACAAATGTACTGCTGCCGGGTAAAGTGTTTTAAACTCAAATCTACACCTTATGTTCTTTCATTTATATAGTTTTTCTTTGTTTCTTACATTTGAAAAGGAAAACATCGACACCGGACATATTAAGATGCACAAATGTGTGAAGAATACGTATTTACAACAAAGTATCCGGGAGTAGTGAAAGAATACTTAACAGCGAAAAGAGAAGTTAATCAAAGATGTTTGATATGACCCATTGAATCCAGGTTAATTTGAATTGATGTAGATAAGACATATCCACCGGATCGAAGATACTAGTCGTTGTAAGAGAAAAGGCTCATATTTCGTCATACCCACTAGGATAGGTCCATATGTCCAGGCTCAACTTAAGCCGTAGTGGAAAAGAACAGCATGTCAAACTAAATACGATGATAAAAAAAGTGTTCAAGTCATCATTGATGTCGAGCATATGGTGAATAATGGTCAGTTGGTCAGTGATGCATAGGTATATAACAAATCATCTTCCTTTAGACTTGGTTTCCTCAAGTGGCATGTTATCTTGATGAACTTCCCCATTTCGCTGTGATTGCAAGCCGGAAGTAATCAGATGCTGTCAATACTTGATATTAGTCAGCCGGGCAATATTAATTGGTGGTGTCAAATGTATATTTGGCCTTTCCTTGGAATGACTTTCTGGTACCACTTTCTAGTAGCCAGAAGGGCAGTGTTTTTAACCTTATCCTACTTATTGGAAAGCTCTCTTCGTAATGTACATGTTGTCGACGGTTTAAGCTCAAAATCGTGGAATGATAATAATGATTAAAAGACTGATGCCTACTTCTCGAGTTCTATACTGTTGCCGAAAAGACCACGGTTAACTCTTAGAGAAGTGACTTAGAAGCTAAGCATTGGAAAATGGGTTGGTGTCAAATGACTAAGATATATAACGAATGAAGAGGTATATGGGTGGAGGGAGTCAAACTATATACGACGATCAAAAAGTGATGACATCATAAATATGATCAATAACAGCCCCTTGGTCAGAGCACGAAATACTAATGCATAGTTATCCTCTTTCTGTAGACTGTTACCTTGATGAACTTTCCACATCTTGCTGTGAGGGCAATTTGAGGTTAAAGACTATAAACTTGTCAAATGTTTGTCAAATGAATTTCATTGGAATAATTTTCTAAGACCACGGGAACCGGTAGCCAACAGGGCAGTGTTTTGAACTTGCCTTGTCCTGCTTATTAGTGAGTTCTCTTCGGAATGTAGTGGATGGTGGTGGATATGGTTTAAGCTCAAAATTGCAGGAAGATAATGTTGGTTAAAAGTCTAATGTTCGAGATAAGATCAGTGCTGTTGCCGAAAAGACAACGGAAAACCCTCAGAGAAGTGTCTTAGAGGCTAAGCGTTAGAAATGGGTTGGTGTCAAATGATTAAGATACAACAGAATGAATGAGGAGGTATAGTGAACCTCTATCCACCCATATACCTATTTAGAATAAATGTGTCGAATAATTTCTCAATGAATGTGTGGGATAAATGAGAAGTCTGGTGTATTGAATGACAATGGATGTACGGTATGTTT
The DNA here is from genome assembly GCF_015586225.1 of Lucilia sericata. Classification (NCBI taxonomy): domain Eukaryota; kingdom Metazoa; phylum Arthropoda; class Insecta; order Diptera; family Calliphoridae; genus Lucilia; species Lucilia sericata. Next base: position 28,118 of record NW_023996736.1, read on the forward strand.
ACAGGTGACACCATTGAATTATCTTTTCAGACTTACAACAGTGTGTTCTATCTGAAGAAGAACTTTGGCTTATTTGATGGCTTAAGGAAGAACTTTTGAAGAGACTTACTTACCACAGTGTGTGTGAAGAAGAACTTTGGCTTATTTGATGTATTCGTATTATGGCCTACCGATTACATCTCTCTCATCTGCTTGTTTGTAACTAAAGTTATGTTTTTGTATCTCGATAGTTAAGGTAGGAAGCATCTTTGGTCAGAGTTTAGGTAGCTCAAGAACTAGAGTAAAGTGTTTGTACATAAACAAGGCGAAACCAGGCATGTAAAGAGGACATTTAAATTCTTGAGCACTTCCTTTGAAATTGGCTATATTTCAGCATAGCTCAAGTGTTCGAGCAGAGTGCTTGTAGATAAACCGCCGGAACCATTTACAAAATTTGCAACCTAAGAGTTCATTTTGCAAGGCACAAAGTGTTGATGGTACAGTGAATAGAACCACAAAGATGCTATATGGTGACCCTAACAAGAGCAGGACCAGAAGCATTCTTAAACAGAGCAAGTCTGCGGTTGGTATGATCTTACGTATTCTGAGTGAAGACACAAGATTATGGAAACACTTATACAAAATTGGACGCGAGGATTCAGACGAATGTGGAGCATGAAAAGAGGACATTCTAACTCCTGAGCACTTTCTTATATTAGAACGATCTGATACCAATAGACGAGAAATTTTCCGGCATTATCGAACCATTCTCGATGTTATGTAAGTAGAGATCAAATAAGTGTAGCAAGGACATATAACCTGACTTATTACTTCCTCTATCGGGTCTATTTTGAGCTCCTTTACCAGTGCCTCAATGGGGAATCTAACCTACCACCTGTGGTCTACCAGACTAGAATACTAACTTATCGGAGGTCACTATGTATTTGGTCTTAGCTTACTCAAGACATACATTTTTCAAGATGTCATACCGATAAGCAGTGGCACCAAAAAGTCTTATGTCTATGTCAAATCTATGTCAAATCTGCCTTAAATCTTCCTAACGAACTTCTAGCTACAAAACGTAGAAGTTTATACAAATAATTGCTCTTATAATTTTCTCAGCTACTGTTTAGATTCAAATGTGCTTTTTATTTGTCTTCAGTTTGATACCAGATAAGGGGTCCTTTAACTACCTTCCCTTCTTTTACGTATATAAACACAATGACATATGAATGTTCAAAATTACCCGGCAGTTTTAAGAGAATACAACGTATTGCTTTTCATAAATGATTAAGTTATTTTATAATAAAAGTAGAAGCGAACTTGTAGTCCGTCCGTCTGTTCGTTGAAGGCATGATAGAGATCAGAGTGAAAATAACGTGGAATAATGTGGATTTGAAAGCAGATAACTACGCTCCTATCCTCTCTATTTTAACAACATTACGAAGATTCTGATACCGAATTAACATATGCTACTTCAGTAGTGTGTCTGCAAGACTTTCGTTGAAGACAGCTTGGTTTATGAAGATATTGAGTGACGCTTAGCATTACTCATGACCTGATGGTTCAGTGACTCTTCAGTTTTGTCTCGGATTAACTTCTATATTTCCTATTCTTGATCTATGTATTCATTTTAATTAATACTTATGTTGCTCATCATTTCTTATAGTCACCCAGTACTGTTGATCATACTTACTATCTAATTTCTCTTCTCCGGTAGCTACTATCCATTACCTATACATTTATAACACTCACAATATGAATGTCAGTAGTATTACAATTATAAACTAGCTTTAACTAACATAAATCAACAAAATCTTACAATACTTTCTACAACTAATTTATTTTCTCGAGTCCTGTATTATAATGTTTTAACTAAAGTTTTATATTTCAAAATGCTACTAGCAGTAGCAGTATGATGTCTTTAGGGCAGTGAGTTTCATTACATTTGTAATGGTACTTAAAAATGTGTGTTGAATTACATTTGAAGAAAAAACAATTGAATTTAAACTGTAGTAAAAGTAAAACGAGAAAAAAGGGGTATTAAATATTACAAAAAAATGTATGTTTAAGAAATATAATAAAAATTTTATTCTATCATACTGTTTTTAATGTTGTAAACATTTTTAATACCTGTAATAAAGATATAAAGTAAATTTTATACAACAACATAGATAACAAAACAACATACAACAATATGAACATGCAATTTGTACATATGTACAAATATCTAGTAAATGTTATAAAAAAAATTGTTCTAATGTTATCTGCAGATTCTTTTTAGGTAGAGTTGTTTAAACAAAAACCTGGGTAAATTGATAATTTATAGAAACACACTTTACAAATAATGATTTCCATAAATTGTTTATCCTTCAGCTTTAAGAGGTAGCGGAGTCGATAAATCCATGTCTGTATATCCGTCTGTTTGTCTGTCTTTCTGTCTGTCTGTCTGTCTGTCTGTCTGTCTGTCTATCTGTATGTCTGTCTATCTGTATGTCTGTCTGTATTTCTGCCTGCCTGTCTATCTATCTATCTGTATGTAGTTGTTGTATGTCTGTCTGTCTGTTGTCTGTCTGTCTGTCTGTCGTCTGTCTGTCTGTCTATCTGTCTGTCCTTTAAAAATATGGTGATTCTACACAGCCGATTATATCCTCTTCATGCTCTGTTTAAACCTTTTATGAGGAGCTATATAATTCTGGATGTATTCAGAACACTAACACATCAAAATTTACAATTACATTTTAGAAAATTCTTATTATATTTCAGAAATTTCCAATTAATTCAGGAATTTCTAATTATATTTCATTCTTAAGAACAGAACAGTTAGTTAGTTAGTGGTTAGTTAGTTACTTAGTTAGTAGTTAGTTAGTTAGTAGTTAGGTAGTTTAGTCAGTTAGTTAGTTAGTTAGTAGTTAGTTAGTTAGTTAGTTAGTAGTTAGTCGTTAGGTTAGTTAGTAGTTAGTTAGTTAGTTAGTTAGTTAGTAGTTGTTAGTTAGTAGTTAGTAGTTAGTTAGTAGTTAGTTAGTTAGTTAGTTAGTTAGTTAGTTAGTTAGTTAGTTAGTTAGTAGTTAGTTAGTAGGTAGTTAGTTAGTTAGTTAGTTAGTTAGTTAGTTGTTAGTCGTAGTTAGTTAGTTAGTTAGTTGGTAGTAGTTAGTTAGTTAGTTAGTAGTTAGTTAGTTAGTTAGTTAGTTAGTTAGTTAGTTAGTTAGTAGTTAGTTAGTTAGTTAGTTAGTAGTTAGTTAGTTAGTTAGTTAGTTGTAATTAGTTAGTTAGTTAGTTAGTTGTTAGTTAGTTAGTTAGTTAGTTAGTTAGTTAGTTAGTAGTTAGTTAGTTTAGTTAGTTAGTAGTTAGTTAGTTAGTTAGTTAGTAGTTAGTTAGTTAGTTAGTTAGTTAGTTAGTTTGTTATTAGTTAGTTAGTTAGTAGTAGTTAGTTTGTTAGTTAGTTAGTAGTGTTAGTTAGTTAGTTAGTTAGTTAGTAGTTAGTTAGTGTTAGTAGTTAGTTTGTTAGTTAGTTAGTTAGTTAGTAGTTAGTTTAGTTAGTTAGTTAGTTAGTTAGTTAGTTAGTTAGTAGTAGTTAGTTAGTTAGTTAGTTAGTAGGTAGGTAGTAGTTAGTTAGTTAGTTAGTTAGTTAGTTATTAGTTAGTTAGTTAGTTAGTAGTTAGTTAGTTAGTAGTTAGTTAGTTAGTAGTTAGTTAGTTAGTTAGTTAGTTAGTTAGTAGTTAGTTAGTAGTTAGTTAGTTAGTAGTTAGTTAGTAGTTAGTTAGTTAGTTAGTTAGTTAGTTAGTTAGTTAGTAGTTAGTTAGTTAGTAGTTAGTTAGAGTAGTTAGTTAGTGGTTAGTTAGTTAGTTAGTTAGTTAGTAGTTAGTTAGTTAGTTAGTTAGTTAGTTAGTTAGTAGTTAGTTAGTTAGTTAGTAGTTAGTTAGTTAGTTAGTTAGTAGTTAGTTATTGTAGTTAGTTAGTTAGTTAGTTAGTTAGTTGTAGTAGTTAGTTAGTTAGTAGTTAGTAGTAGTTAGTTAGTTAGTTAGTTAGTTAGTTAGTTAGTTAGTTAGTTAGTTAGTTAGTTAGTTAGTTAGTTAGTTAGTTAGTTAGTAGAGTTCGTTAGTTAGTTAGTTAGTTAGTTAGTTAGTTAGTTAGGTAGTTAGTTAGTTAGTTTTAGTAGTTAGTTAGTTAGTTAGTTAGTTAGTTAGTTAGTTAGTAGTTAGTAGTTAGTTAGTTAGTTAGTTAGTTAGTTAGTTAGTTAGTTAGTTAGTTAGTTAGTTAGTAGTTAGTTAGTTAGTTAGTGTTAGTTAGTTAGTTAGTTGTAGTAGTAGTTAGTTAGTTAGTAGTTAGTTAGTTAGTTAGTAGTTAGTTAGTTAGTTAGTTAGTTAGTTAGTTAGTTAGTTAGTTAGTTAGTTAGTGTTAGTTAGTTAGTTAGTTAGTTAGTTAGTTAGTTCGGTAGTAGTTAGTTAGTTAGTAGTTAGTTAGTTAGTTAGTTAGTTAGTAGTTAGTAGTTAGTTAGTAGTTAGTTAGTTAGTTAGTTAGTTAGTTGTAGTTAGTTAGTTAGTTAGTTAGTTATTAGTTAGTTCAGTTAGTTAGTTAGTTAGTTAGTTAGTTAGTTAGTTAGTTAGTTAGTTAGTTATTAGTAGTTAGTTAGTTAGTTAGTTAGTTAGTAGTGTTAGTTAGTTAGTTAGTTAGTTAGTTAGTTAGTTAGTTAGTTGTAGTTAGTCAGTTATTCTTTTCATTTTCAATCTACCTACTTCTTACATTTTAGAAAAATAATTGAAATTATTTTTATAACATCTCTACCAACTATTGTCTTGTGTTGCTGCAGTCGAACCGACGTACGAACATACATTTATGAAGAACATGTCTATCATATGTTTGATGTTGGTATTTTTAATTAATTTATATGTCAAAATATGTTCTTCTTATATCTGGGTTTTAAGCAAAAAATAAAATTTCTACTAAGGCTTAAAACATTACTAACTTGACCAAAGCAATAAATAAGCTTGTCAAATATTTCCTCAATTCTCTTGATTGTTTTTTAAAGAAAATATAAGAAAATAGTAAAAATAAATTTAAATAACAATTTCCAAATCATGTCGATGATGATGATGAAAATATTGCTGATTCTATGCAATTGTTGGACAAATGTTTTGGAACAATGAACTTAATTTCTTGGAATCAAAAGTAAAATATTTATAGAAACTCTTCAGGTATGTAAAAGAAATATAAAAAAAAACGAAAATCATACATAATTGAATAGAAGTAGCAAGCAGAAAACTTAATAAATAGGAAATATAGTTTTAGGATGTAAATAGAAGGAAAAAGTATTGCCTAAGCTTAAGGCGTATACCAGTAAAATTGTATGTGTAGAAGAATGTAGAAGATTTTTTATTCCTTACAACTAAGTATTTCTAGAAAGTAAAGTATTAAAAAGTGAATCATAAAATAGTGCAAATTGTATTCATTTTTGCAGCTTACAGGGTATATAAATTGTATATTTTGCTTAGAGATAAGTAAAATGTAAAATATTTATCTTAGATTTTTATTTAATTTCTAAAATCATATTTTTAAGTTCTTTCCAATAATCTGACTGTAACCTTTAAAATATTTCAAACTACTGATTACACAAAAATTTCAATTGTCATTGTCAAATTTATGCTACATTTTCATTTATTGTTTGGAAAATTGTTTTTCTTTTATGTTCTTATAGATGAGTTAACAATTCTACACATGTTGCCTGTTTTAAGCTGCCTGCTGCTTTAGCTTCTAGAGTATATTGTGTTGTTAAAAACATTATTGCGATTTTTTATACTGTTTGTGTGTAATATTTCAGCATAACTTATGACTTACAATTGCAAATGTATATAATTTTTCATTAAGCAATTCTTAGAGATTTCTTTGAATTTTTTGGATCAGACAACACCTGCTTTGACAGATTGCAGATGGCAATAGGTTTAGTTTATTTGTGATTATTTGCACTTATTGATCAGGTATTATACAAGTGTTACT